>NC_033630.1:2196951-2378871 GCF_001540865.1 Ananas comosus | reverse complement strand
AAATTTTAAATTTTAAATTATATACTCAATGAAACAGTTTAAAGGCGAGGGGGTTCTAACAGTTTTACAAAAATAAATAAAAAATACAACACGTTCGGTCCACTTGGCACGATCTAGTCCGAGGTCAAGGCTCCGTAGTTGCGAGGTTGGTGAGTAAGTGGGACTTTTCCTAACGGAATGGTATTAATTTAAAATAATAAAAATAAATAAAATATTAAAAAAAACAATAGATGCAAAAGATTGGCATCAAAGGAGATAAGTTCGCGGACACGTGACAAATAATTTAGATGGAGGAAATTAATTTAATAATTAATAATGTTAGTAACTCGGCACGTACGGAGAAAATTAAAAATTTTATATATTACAATCTGACATAATTCCAATTCAGAATCTTCTAGTGACTAGTACTCTTCAAGCTATGCAGACAACAGACTGATTAAAGTTGGCCAACAATTCAAAAAGGACCATTAGATTAACAACGTACTTACTTCTTCATGAAGAGACCGTCATCCTCCCTCCTCAAATTTATTATAAATCTTTTGAAATTTTAATATTACAGAAAACACTAGTGGTGGCTGTAGATCCAGCATTACTAATGCCCAGCTCGATCAATCTCGTCAGCATGCATCTCCCGTTAATTAATCCCCTCGAGCAGCACCTCCATCTCCACGGGCGGTGACACGGCGCCCATGAACTCCTCGTCCCTCTCGAGCGCCGCCATGTTCTCCGGGACCAAGCACAGCTCCACGTCCATGCTCCCCCCTCCCTCCCAACCCGGATACATCGATATTTTTCCGTCGAACTTGTTCGCCCCGCCGCTCCGCGCCGCCACCGCCCTCCCCCACCCGAACTCGCACCCGTACATGTCGAACCGCGGCGAGCTCCCCACCATCACGCTGTTCTCGTCAAACTCGCGGAGCGTGTACACAAAGGGCCGCGCCATCCATGCCCCCAACTGCCAAGTACAAAAAATATTACTGTTACCGTTTTCCAGCAACTTAATAATCGATCTTCTACATTAGTATTTACTAGAGAAAATTTCTACGCGAAGATAAAATGCAAATTAAAATTTCAACTCGATCGGTTGGTTTAAACAAGACCTTAGCCCTGATCTCGGTGTCCGTGTGCTCCGCCACGGCCCGGTTCACCAGCGCCGCGGCCCACCCGATTCCCTGCGCGAGGAGCTCGCCCGCCGTGGCCGACGCGGCGACGACGTATATCGAGTTCCCGAAGTACTCCTTCGCGAGCGGCGGCCGCAGCCGCGCTCGGTTTTCGATGGCCACGCGGCAGCTCGTCGCCTGCCCAGGCGCGAGGCCCCGCGCGCGCGTGACGGCGCGCCAAAGGAGCGCGGTCAGCGACTGGAACGACGACAAGTCGCCTCGCCCGCACTCCTCGTTCGCCCTCGCCTTCAGCCTCGCGACGGCCTCGCGCGAGAAGTGGAACATCCTCTCCCGCAGNTTGTATAGCTGGTACGCCGTGCAAATACAAAGGAGACTCTGTCCGAGTGGACAGAGGAACTTTGTATTTGTGGCGGGTCTGTACGTCGCGTGGGCCAGGTTGAAAAAAAAAAAATGGCACGTTTTCCGCAACTCTGTTTTTAAAAGGTTTTTAAAATCGGCCCCTGGGGCGTGACAAACTATTCCAGGGATAGGGTTAAGTTCAGGATTAAAATGGTGTTAAAATTTTTTTGTGTTTGGTTGGAGGTTAGAGTTAGTCTAGGATAGTGAAAAAAAGTGTTTGTTTGGAGTAGGTGGGATAAGAAGATAATGATTGATAAAGAAGAAAAAAGTGAGAGCTCAGGATGCGTACGGGGTTAAAGTTGGGTGGCGGAGTGGGGTTAATGATTGATAAAGAAGAAAAAGGTGAGGGCTCAGGATGCGTGCGGGGTTAAAGTTGGGAGGGAGAGTGGGGTTAGTAAACCCCGCTAACCCGGTTTGGGGTGGGGTTTACTAACCCCACCCTAAAAGAGTGGTGTTTGGGTATAAATTGGGGGTTAAGGGGTTATTCCACCCCTTAACCCCCAACCAAACAGTGGCATAAGTTTTCGACCCTTAGATTTATTCCATTAATCATTTTCATCCGTTAGATCATACTATTTAACCAACTACCCACTCAACCCTAGGGGACCACTATCATTCTAAGTGGGGACCACCATCATCCTAACCACACATCCCATCAATCAACGGTTAAAAATTTATGAGTACAAAGGGGTCTATACTCATAAGAGTATAGTAGTCCCAGCCTATATATATATATATATTATATATATATATATATATATATATATATATTATTATATATATATATATATATATATATATATATATATTCGAGATTTTCGAGCTTTTCGAGCCTAATTCGAACGAGCCGAGTAATACTCAAGCTCGGCTTGAAATGAATTTCGAGCCTTTTATTTTGTTCCAAGCTCGGCTTTTTATTTCGAGTCTGAAGCTCCCGGAGCGAGCACAATATCGAGCCGAAACTCGAGTCGAACCGCAGAGCCGGCTCGCTCGGTTTGCACAGCCCTTAGTGCTTTTTATTATACTAGGCCTGCATCAATTTTAATGATGATTTAGTTTCTATGCGCCTAGAGCAACAGTATTTTTTTGGTGCACCTGGTGCACCATTTTTTACTTTAAAAATTTTATTTTTAATTTTAAATTATATATATATATATATATATAGTCTGACTGCCAAAAAGTTACAAGTACCAATTACTTGATACTTTTAAAAATATAGGAGGAGCTCAATTATATATATATATTAAAAATAAATATAAAAGAATTTAAAATTCAGGATTCAAAATTCTTTTACACATATTTTTAAAAATCATAGTATATATCTCTATTATATTAAATTATAATTAAAAAATAAAAAATAAAATTTTAGAATAAAAATGATGCATCGGGTGCACGAAAACAGTCCCACCGCTATCCCAAAAGGGAGAGCAGCAGGGCCGATGAGCCCCGCGTGGCTCGGGTGCCATCGGCGCCAATCCGTACATCCTCAAATTATTCTTTATGGACACGCTGTCCATAAAATTTTTGTCCCCTACTATTGGTATTAAAGAAAGATCGCTTTTGAGAAAATTTTATGGTACGATTATTAGATATGATGGTAGTCTTTTGTTTTCAAGGAAAAAACAAAAGAAGTCCAAGTCATCCACTGCCTAAGTTCAAGTCTTAAAATCTTGCACACCAAGCAACTGACAATTACTTTTCACAGCAACCACAAAAATATTTTATACACTTGCATAGCTCTTACACTATAATTTTATAATTTAACAAACTCTTTTGAACTCCAGCATTGAAAAATTACTGCAACAAATGAATAAATTATAGATTTTTAAAGATTAAAATACAAATCATAGACCTACTCACCTACATAATAGGTGAGCAAATTTTACATGATCTTGTTGCTGTATTTTGTGGTTTGGGTATATAGATTTATTTTAATTAATTCACTTCATCCATCTTCAAATAAATTTATTTATTTAATAGATGAATCTACAACTCACAATTACTTTTCGAACATTATTTATTAAGGTCCCGTTTGGTTCTGATTCGGGGTATAAGCGCGCTATTCCACCAAATAGAATAATTTTTGGCCGAAATATTTTATCCTGATCAAACCTTGCTATTCCCAGCTATTCTGGAATAGCTTGTTATTTACTGTTCCACCATTTCGGTGGAATAGTGCTATTCCAATATTTAGTTTCAAACTTTATTAAAATTATAAATTAAATTAAAACCAAATTATATAAATATTATATATTATATATTATAATATATTATTTTTATTATAAAATTATTAATTTTTACTATATTAATACATATTATTTATATTTAAATATTATAATAAATTTTATAATAAATTATATTTAAATATTATAATAAATTACTTTTCTTAAATTTAAGTATAAGTAGAATTTTTAAAAACTTTATAAATTTATTAAAAAAATTTATTTTTATCAAATTTATAAATTTATTATAATAAATTATTTTTACTAATTGTTCCCACCCCTATTCTTATTTTAAAAATTTNTTTTTAGATTCGTTTGTTTGTTTGTTGTGAGTTCTCTTCCCTCCCAACATGTGGTGCCCCGACTTTTTAACAGACCAATCACTGCCGTCTCGTCTCCCACCTAGCCGATATCTAGATTGCCAAGTTAACCTGCGGAACTTTGCTGCAGGCCGAGCACGAGTGTGTTTCAACGTTTTTGGCAGTTCAACCGGCATCAGTGGGAGGTTCAGTGATCAATCTACGATTATTAACTTTCGGAGAATTGGTCCAGTGAATATTATTAGATAAGGGATGAGCGATGCCTCTCCGTGTCCCTAACTTGCAAGAATAGAAAGCAGCATAGCAATCAAGTGAGTATATCGATTCCTTGACGAGATTGGATTGAGAAAGCAGGGGCCACATCATTAACCTCCCCATTCTCAAGTAAAGGAGTGTGATTTGGGTCATTTTCTTTCTCGGATTCCTCCTGCTCGTCTTCATGAGCGGGGATATCAGCTCGACTTGACGTCAATAAAAGAAGAGGCTCGTCTTCTGAGTCACTTTAAATTGGAGTAGAATCTTGACAAATCAAAAGCTCTTCATCTTCTGATTCATCGGAATCTTCCCCAATGACCATAGGTGTTCTAGAAGATTGAGAAGGCCTGCCAGGCTTAAGAAATTTAGGCCAATTAGTCTATGTAATTTTCTTTACAAGGTCATTGCACGCCTCTTCAATGATCGATTGAGCAGCATCCTACCTAGGATTATATCCCAACATCAAGGAGCCTTTGTGAAAGGAAGAAGTATTCTGGAGAATGTCTCACTTGCGCAGGAAATTGAACGAAGGCATAAAGAAAAAACTGGAGCAGGAAGACGAGTTGGAATATTGTTGTATGAACAGATCTATTGGTTGGCTTTAGTAGCTGGAGCTGCAGCAAGCACTCTGCACCACCGTATGATAGACTCATTGGAGTAGGCACGTCAGCCAGTGAAGGTTCAGGTCGTTATTTTTTTTATTTCCGGAAATAACCTAATTTTCTTCCGAATGCAAAATTGATACCCAATTCAGAACATCAAAGGAAGTGTGAGCTTAAAAAAAAGGGGCTAAAATGACTCCACTAGGGAGGCAGGGTACGGCAGGAGTCTATTTTGATTTCGGAAAGAGTTGAAAAAAATTTCACACGAACACAAACTGTCTCGCGAACAACGAGTTGGATTGCTAGCCCTAAATCCAATGGGAGGACAAACAAGATAGGATACTTGTTTTATTTATGCACCCTAAATTTATTAACCCTTGAAATTATCTCATAAGCCAATTTTATTGTCTACTTCGAGTCCTTTCTCAGTTGAAAGTTTTGATTGAAGAGATTGCTTGATCTCATGAAATTATAAATATCATATTATTAGAAATGCATATAGTTAGACATATACTTTGCATATTTACAGCTAATCCGTTTGACAGTATGTAATTAACAGTAATATAACTATAACTTTTTTACTTGATTGCTCATGGTTGAAAATTGCATCCACAAATTTTATTATCTTTTTTTTTTTTTTGAGAGAAACAAATTTTATTATCTTACACATGGTATGATAAGATTACCTAAGAATTAAAAATTTATTCCTTTTTAATTTTAATATATGAGTAGATAGATAAAGCTATCCCTTACCAAATTACTCTTTTCCACTTGTGTGACTTTTTCGAGATGCAATTGGATCTTTAATCCAACTACAACATATAGGTAGATGCAACTATGTGGAGCTAAATAAGATTTTTAAATTTAAACGTAGTTACAACTGACAAACTGACCTAAGCCGGACCCAACTTGCTAAAAAAGAGTCGGACTAGTTGAGGCTTAGTCATTAGTCGTCTAACAAGCTATATAGGTCTGTTTTATTGAGATGCTGTATTGGATATCAGAATAAAATATTTAATAATAATTTATTCAGTATATATATATTTTTTTATATGATTGAAAATTAGGAGTTTAATTTTTTTTCTTAAAAAATAATAATATTTATAATTTGATAGGACGCCGTATTAACCTATCTTATTCGGAAAATATGACTTCAAAATCAAACATAATATCAACTCGAAACATTTTATTGTATTCCTCGTCTATCAAATACTATTAAGCTTTTTAACTAAAATCAAAAAGATATGCTAATTAAAATTTTCGTGCGACCAAACAAAACACTAACTTTGACAATGCAAAGAGATAGGACCGACACATAAAATATTATCAATTTTATGGAATAAAATTCTCCAGTAGCGAAATAATTGCTTATTTTACGCCCAGAGAGAAGTAGAAACTTGAGCAATAAAGCACAGCTCTCAGTGTTTTAAACTTAGGCAAGAGAAGGGAGAAAATACCATCACATGCATCTGAACACTGATGGAATGTTATAAGACAACATTGAATTGTTAAGTTCGTGTATTTCTCTATACACATTTAAAAGGAAAAAATAGTTATAGCAAATAATTTTTTTTCACGTGTAAAAATAAAAAAAATCATCATGCTGAACCATCACCTTGATCCATATTCAGCAGTTTTCTTTCAGCAATTTCGCGAAAACTCACATTTCCATGAAGTCTGCAAGCCCCTAAGAAAGCTTGCCAAATGCTGCTCTTATCTTTAATGCCCATTTCTTCAATTGCTTCATATGCTTCTTTTAACTTCCCATCCTTGGTTATCAAGTTTCTCAGGCAAGCAAAGTGTTCCTCCGTCGGTTCTATTCCGTAATCTAGAACCATCGAATTGAAGAGCATAAATCCTTCACATAGCAAGCCCGATGAGCTACAACCGGAGAGAACAGCAATGAATGCAACAGAGTCAGGTGGAACGCCGGACATTCGCATTTCATTGAATAATTGAACTGCAGCATGTCCCTCTCCGGACCGGCTATAGGCCAATATCATGGTAGTCCATGAAACCACATCTCTCATGGGCATTTCATCGAACATCTGGCGACACAACCGAGCGGGAGCCCCGCACACACTGTACATGTCAATTAAACTGCTTACTATGTGATTGTCTAATTCAAACTGTTGCTTTACTACGAAACCATGTATCTGACACCCAAGAGAAAGGGAACCCAGATGGGAAACAGCTCTTAGAGCACAACTGATGGTTTTTTCCGAAGGCTCAATTCCCAAATTTGTCATCTTCTGATATACAAGCAATGCAGGGTACAAGTCGCTCGACGCAATATAGCCCGCCATGAGCGCAGTCCATGCTCCTACATCGTCCCGAGCATCCGTTTGCACAATCCTGTCGGCGTACTTGATTCTCCCAAGCTTACAATACATGTTTACGATGTTAGTGGCCAGAGCTTTGCCATATTTGAAGCAATTCCGAATCAAATACGCATGGACTTCATGACCGTAACACAACCAACCCGAACAAGTCACCGCCGACAATATGCTAATCAGCGCGACCTCATCCGGAGCCACGCCCTCTTCCACCATTGCCTTAAAGCAGCGCACCGCCTTATCAAAGAGCCCATCTTTGTAACTGCGTGAAATAACGACGGTCCAAGAAACGACATCTCTGTGAAGCATTCTATCGAACAGTTGGTGGGCCAACGCAGGCGACCCGCACGCGAAGTACCCATCAAGAAGCGCTGCGGCCACAGGAGCATTAGAGTCGAATTTAAAGCGCAGGGCGTCGTTGTGTAGGAGTCTCAGGGCTCTGAGGTCACGTAAAGAGGCGCAAGCTTTGAGAACGAGGGCTAGGGTTTTGGGGTTCGGCGCGATGTTCTCGTCGAGCATATGGTGGTAGGAAGCGATGCAACTGCGGTGGTCATTGTTACGGAAATGGTGACGGATTGTCGAGGCCCAGTGGGTTCGGCGTTGGCCATGGGTTAGGGTTTTGAGGAGGAGAGGTGGAGAGCTCGGCTGGGTGGTGGTGGGAGGAGCAATGGCGGGGGTTCGGGTGGGAAGAGAAGTGGGTTGAGGGAGGCGAACGCTGCTCATTTTTGCAGCTCGAATTTGGAGAGCGATTTTCTGAGTAACAGTTTTGAGTGTTCTTGTGGCTTCGGTGTCGAGATCAATGTCACGCTTACGATTTTTATAGGTTTTTATAGATTTTCAGATAAATTGTAGGCCATTTCAAAAACATTTCTCTCAACTTTTAATTACATTGTTAAAGTAAATTGCACCGTTAATAGTGTCTGAACTTTCGTATAAGTGTCATTTTTAGTCTTTAAACTTTTTTGAGTTTAATATTTGAGACCTTACACTTTTTAAATATTTCATTTAATCCCTATCCTAGAATCCTTATTTATAGGAAGAAGAAATATTGGCTACACCCGGTTTATCTCAACGTTTGTATACCAAGTATCCACCAATCATTGATCTCCTTTTTGGCATTTGAATCCTACTATCCATGAAATTGTAGCTTTTCGATCTATAGATAGTTTTTGGATTGGGAACATAATAGTTCCCACCCAGGATGGAAACAAGCTTGTTCCCACCAAGCTTGTTTCCATCCACCCCCGCTGCTACAGAGAGAGAGAGAGAGAGAGAGAGAGAGAGAGAGAGAGAGAGAGAGAGAGAGAGGGGGAGGGGGAGAGAAAGAGAGATTTTTGTTATAAATTATAATTTAAATTTTTAAATTTAATATTTTAAAATTTTAAATTTTAAATTTAATATTTTAAAATTTTAAATTTTAAATTTAATATTTTAAAATTTTAAATTTTAAATTTAATATTTTAAAATTTTAAATTTTAAATTTAATATTTTAAAATTTTAAATTTTAAATTTAATATTTTAAAATTTTAAATTTNTTTTAAAATTTAAAAGTTAAAATTTTAAATTTTAAATTATAAATATAAAATTTAAAAATTTAAATTTAAATATAATGAGAGGTATAATATTATTATTTTCTATTTATAACTATCTATTATTCTTCTTGTTCCATTTTATATATCCAAACACTAATTTTTCTATTCTCGAGAACAATTTAATTTTTATCTAAATATAAAATTGGTGTAATTCTCGCTTATATTTAGACTTATACCTATCTCTGAAATAAATAGTTTTTATTTATACCCGAACCAAACGAAGCCATAGGGATTTAGCTAAACAATCCAAAAGTTTGGAGGACTCGAATGTCTAATTTAAATGAATAGTTTGAGGACTAAAATAAGACCAGACTAAAAGTTCACAGAGTTCAGTACTTGTAGTGCAATTTACCCTTTTTTTTTTTTTTTTTCCTCATTGAGGCCCCTATACATCAACCCAAATCGCAACTTCCTCTCTAGGACTCCCGAAAAGATACTTTTGAAACATCAATAGACTTTAAATTAAAAAAAAAAAAAAAGTACCATACTTCACTTTAATATGTGAACGTACCCTGTCGTACTCCAGCTTGGTAGTTTCCACAGCTGCTAAACTTTTCAATGTGAGTTTTTAATACTTAGCTTTGTTAAAAATTTTATCAAATTCAAATGGTTCTATAATTTATTAACTATACATTATCTTGTTTTTCATTGCTAAAATTGATTAAAATTATTAAATTTAACAAAGTTATCAATAAATGGGAGAAATTCCCAATTTTTTCTATCTAAATTAACTTGATTGGTCGGGCTTCGTAATAAGTCTATCATAGCCTCTTACACTTTGATTGAATAACAATGACTTCACTGATTTAACAACTTTTAACTCCGAGATAAATTAGTCATTTAATTTAGGAAAAACTTCAAAAACCCCCCCTGTGGTTTCGTGCATTCTCACTTTGCTACCCTGTGGTTTAAAACGTATCAATTTGCCCCCCTGTGGTTTTGTTTTTATCTTTTTGTTATCAATTTTATTATTATTATTTTTTAAAATCAGTGACAAAGTTAAAATTAAGGGATACTAAAGTGACTATTCGATAAATATAGATGGTTATCTGAAGTTTTTTGTATATAATTTAACGAAATATTAACGAAAAAGCTTCCGAAAAAATAAAAATGAAACCACAGGGGGGTAAATTGATACGTTTTAAACCACAGGGTAGCAAAGTGAGAATGCACGAAACCACAGGGGGGTTTTTTGAAGTTTTCCCTTTAATTTAAGTAGCAAACCTAACATTATGTCAGAAAAATAAATAAATAAAAGCATCATGTGAGGTGATATTTTCAAGGAAGTGTAGCATTAAAGATAATGTAATTAAATGTTTTAAGTTATTTTGACCAAGTCCCTGAAGTTTAGAGAAAAATAAATTTGTAATTGATGAAGAGGGTGTCTTCGGAAAATTTTTCTGAAAAAAGGGTGTCTTGGCAAGAGAATGACGACAAGTTTGTGCAGGTTGATGTTCTAATCCAAAAAATTGGTGGCCTTATCTGCAAGTTGGTCAACTTATGGGCGTATCTTCAGGGCACAATATTTCTTATTCTATCATGAACTGAGAAACAAATTAAGCACCACAAACTGGATCATTTAACAAAAAACAAAGGAAAGAGGATTGCTAATAGAATTTAAGTTTTCTGAGTACTTAGATGAACTTCAATAATCAAATAAATTCCAAGATGATTAAGTATAATTATCAGTCAAGTTCCATAAATGTCTTATTAAATAAGTAGTACTTTGCCCTGAATGATTAAGATTCACCTGTTCACATTACTTGAAACTAATAAATTAACACAACCGGCCGTCACTAAAGCAAGTGGCAAAAGAACTTATTGGTTGATACTCGAGACCCAAGTTTGAATTATAGTTGAATCACACTTATAGCTAAGTTTATTTCGAAATAAAATAAACGAAGCGGATAGAGTGATATCTATCTCTCAAAAAAAAAAAAAAAAAAAAAAAAAAACACATGGGATATGGAGGAACATGGAGGGGGCAGCTGTGTCTCCTAGTTTCAGCAAGATTCCGTAGGCCTGCAACCGCAACGACATAAAAAAAAAGAGGAGATAAAGATCTATGACATAGAGACAAAAAGCCTTCATCAAAGAGTATGGAACCAACCACCAAAATGTCATGGATTCCAAACCTTTCACAATCATTATTTGAAAGCATAGGCAACGTTTTCTTCGAATGGTTGCATATGTTTCCAAGGCTGACCTCCAAATCATTCAAAAGCTTCCTATCTTTATATCACCCACAGGCTTATTTATTGAATGCTCGGAAGCAACTTCTCTACTGCTAGAAGCATAAAATGGAAGGAGCGGCTGCTGCTGATGGATGCGAACAGAGGAGTTACTGGAGATGTAGGAAAGAGGACTTCTTCCCGGAGAAGTCCTTCGAAAGCTGGTCGAATTACCGGACCGCCCTCCGCCAGACCGGCCACCGGATCCTGGACCGGCTCGTCGGCCGGTCCGATGAGGGAACGGAGCTCAAGAAGCTGAGGGAGCAGAGCGAGAACGAGATGAAGCGCTGCCTCAACTGGTGGGACCTGACATGGTTCGGGTTCGGCTCGGTCATCGGGGCAGGAATCTTCGTCTTGACAGGACAAGAAGCCCACGACCATGCCGGACCGGCCATAGTTCTCTCGTACGTCGCGTCGGGTATCTCCGCCATGCTCTCGGTCTTCTGCTACACCGAGTTTGCGGTCGAAATCCCGGTGGCAGGGGGCTCATTCGCATATTTGAGAGTAGAACTGGGGGACTTTGCGGCGTTCATAGCAGCGGCCAACTTGATTCTCGAGAGCATTATCGGCACCGCGGCGGTGGCAAGGTCTTGGACCTCGTACTTCACCACACTACTAAATTTACCCGCGAATTCTCTAGTAATCCACACGAACCTCGCCAAGGACTTCAATCTCTTAGACCCCCTCGCAGTGGCGATCCTCATTATCACTTCGACGATGGCCATGATAAGCACTAAGAAGACCTCTTATTTCAATTGGATCGCGTCGGCAGTCCACTCCTTGGTCATAGCGTTTGTTATCGTCGCCGGATTCGCCCATGCCAAGACTAGCAATCTCAAACCCTTTCTCCCTTTCGGCGTCCAGGGTGTTTTCCGTGCAGCTGCAATTGTCTACTTCGCTTATGGTGGATTCGATAACATCGCCACCATGGCCGAAGAAACAAGAAATCCTTCGAAAGACATACCATTAGGACTTCTCGGGTCCATGTCGATAATTACGGCAATATATTGCCTCATGGCCCTTGCACTAAGCATGATGCAGAAATATACCGACATCGATCCAAACGCAGCTTACTCTGTGGCCTTTAAGAGTGTGGGCATGAAGTGGGCGCAGTACCTCGTCGCGCTTGGTGCTCTCAAGGGGATGACCACCGTACTTCTCGTCGGAGCCCTGGGGCAAGCTAGGTACACAACTCACATAGCTAGAAGCCATATCATACCACCATTGTTTGCTCTCGTCCACCCGAAAACCGGAACGCCTATTTATGCCACTCTTCTTATTACCGTCGCGAGTGCATGTATTGCCCTTTTCTCAAGCCTCGACGTATTGGCGAGCCTTCTCTCCATAAGCACACTCTTCATCTTTATGATGATGGCCACCGCGCTTCTCGTGAGGAGATACTATGCGCGAGGGGTCTCCTCTCGCCTTCATCTGATAAAGCTGGTTATCTGCCTGCTGATAATTATTGCTTCTTCAATGGCGACTTCGGCTTATTGGGGATTAAGACCACACGGGTGGATCGGGTACTTGGTAACTATCCCTCTTTGGATACTCGGAACACTTGGGATTCAATTGTTTGTGCCGCAGTGCCAGAAACCAAAAGTGTGGGGAGTGCCATTAGTTCCTTGGTTACCGTCCCTGTCAATTGCGACGAATTTGTTCCTCATGGGTTCTTTAGGATCTCAGGCATTCATAAGGTTCGGTCTCTGCACGGGAATAATGATGATCTACTATGTGTTCTTCGGAGTCCATGCAACTTATGATATGGCCCATGCACACCCTGATGAGGCGTTAACAAAGCAAGCAGAGAAGAAGGGGGACATGGAGAAAGCATCAGCAGAGCTCTGAAACACTGCATATTTACGTCCTTTTCGTTTTATTTCACGGCTTAGTTCAAAGATAATCCATAAACAAAATGTCTTTTTATTTCGCTGCTTTCCATAAAGATAGTGAGCAATTGATGAAGAGATGACTATTAAGCTGTATTTTCATTTCAACTTGAAGTATGAATCTGTCAAATACATGACTCAGTTCTTTCTCTCAGATTTTTCAGCATTCTAGTGAGATTCTTCGTCTATTTCAGTCAATTCTTAGACATCTCTCTCTTTTGATTGTAGAATTATGCCTTTCAACATATATTTTGATGGCTAAATAAAGAATCAACCTCCATAAATGTTACGCATTAAAATAAGCCTTTGTAGCTCTTTCACCGTATAATAACTGATGCAGTTGAATTTAGCATTAGTTAGCTCCTTGATATTAGGTTATGTCACTACATTAGGAGGAGAAACAATGGCAAGACTAGTCGAGAGCCTCCCGAAAGGATTAAATAACATCCAATGATCACAGAGCAGCTTATTCTTATTAAAATCTTGCTCAGGTGAAGAGTGAACTAACAAAATAAAAGTGAATGCTCATTCCCAGCCAATCATCACTGCTGCAAACTTTTTCCTGAAAAGGCTCAATCTCAGCCGCACAACTAATTTGAATGAAGAAGCCGATGCACGCTAGGATAACTTTTCTTCTTCGCCCTCATATATGAATTTTTAAAAAAATGAAGGAAAGATCTCCGGCTTTGACAATTGTTGTCAAAGAAATGAGACTGTAGGCGCACCACCATCCCTTTGTATTATTATCAAATGAAAGCAACAGGAGAGAAGATACAGTTACGACTTTTCAGCTGAAGATGAGAGGTATACTATTCAAATGAAAGCAACAGAAGGACGGAAGATGCATTTACGACTTTTCGGATGAAGATGAGAGGCATCTTTTCTCCTTTGAAAATACAGAGATGAAACAAGGAATAAGAGGATAGTAGACGGAAGATCTCGTCTCAAAAGTGAATAGTATTTGAAAGTTTTGCGAGCGTGTGAGAAGGAAAATTGCTCAAGTATAGACATAAAGCATCTCCCGAAAGTAAGTTTAAGAAAGTGACTATTTCAAATTTGGATTTCCACACTTAATTATTGAGCCCTCCCTCATTCTATATACTCTTTAACTCCCCTCGTTAGCACCATGGTGCCAAAGACGGGTACATCAGCAAACTTCAACAGCATGAGCTCATCTCCCGAAAGCATAATTTCCTTTCTCTCGTCTCATCTTACGTCTGCAATTGTCTTAATAGTTGATTAATTAATTATTTTCAAATCAAAAAGGAATAAATCTTAAGCCGTCCAGGAGCTAGAAGCCTTTTATTTGCGGCTAGAAATTAATACAAGAATGCATAAGAAGATAATGAGAATAATATGATAGGAAGTAAAACATAGAGCAGATCTTCTAGGCAATTATAATCATTGGGAAAACAGACCACAGAACGCACCACGGATCCGACCTTTTCTGTACTCGCTTGGGCGCACAAAAAATAACCTTAGGCAACTGTTAATTCAGTATTTATTAGTCCAAATTAGGATCAGAGTACTCTTCTTCAAGAACAATGACAAGAATTTTCTATTTCGAATAATCAATTTTTCGACAATAAATCATCACAGCGTAGTATAATAACACAATTGACACTTCAAAATAAGACAGACGCAGATGAAAATGGTGGGCGGTAACTGAGAAGAAGTTATTTCCCCACAATGACTACTAGTAACTAGTTCCTCGGCAGAACGTCCGGATCCCCATCTCCTACTCCCTCGTCGTCCTTGGACTCCGCAAACTTGTCCACCTGATGCGCCATGTCGTAGGTCGCGTGGAGCGCAAATAGCCCGTAGTAAACCACCATCACCGCCGTGCAAATGGCGAACCGAATGTAGGCTGCGTAGCCAAGCGAGCCCATCAAGAAGAGGTTCATCGCTATGGAGAGGGACGGCAGCCACGGCACGAGCGGCACGCCCCACACCTTGGGCGCCCGCTGCTGCGGCACGAGCACCGCGAGGGCGAGCGTGCTGGCGAGCCAGAGCGGGACGAGCACCGCGTAGCCGGCCCAGCGATCCGAGTGGGACGAATTCCAGTAGGCGGAGAGCGCGACCGAGGAGCCGACGATGAGGGCGAGGAGGAGCGAGAGCTTGCGGAGGGCCGGGGCGGGGGTGGCGTCCCTGACGTAGTAGCGGCGGACGAGGAGGGCGAGGGCGAGGAGCATGAAGATGAAGAGGGTGCTGATGGAGGAGACGCTGGCCAGGACGTCGAGGCTGGAGAAGAAGGCGACGCCGGCGCTGCAGGCGGTGACGAGGATGGTGGCGTGGACGGGGGTGCGGGTCCTGGGGTGGACGAGGGCGAAGAAGGGGGGGATCATGTGGGCGCGGGCGATCTGGGTGGTGTAGCGGGCCTGCCCGAGGGCGCCCACGAGGAGGCCGGTCGTCATGCCCTTGAGGGCGCCCGCGGCGACCACGTACCGGGCCCAGCCCATGCCCACGCTCGCGAAGGCCACGGCGTAGGCGGCGTCGGGGTCGAGCCGGTCGTAGCGCTGCAGCATGACGAGGGCCAGGGACATGGCGCAGTAGACGGCGGTGATGGCCGACATGGAGGCCACGAGGCCGAGCGGGATGTCGCGCGCGGGGTCGCGGGTCTCCTCGGCCATGGTGGCCACCATGTCGAAGCCGGTGTAGGACCAGAACACCACAGCGGCGGCGCGGAACACGCCCTGGGCGCCGAAGGGCAGGAAGGGGGAGAGGTTGGCCGGGTCGGCGCGCGCGAACCCCGCGGCGAGGACGAAGCCGATGACGGCGAGGCCGAGGACGGAGGCGGCGGCGTTGAGGGAGGAGGTGAGGCGGGCGCCGGCGGCGGCGAGGGAGGAGGTGGCGGCGAGGACGACGACGGCGATGGGGTCGAGGCGGTCGAACCCGGCGGCGAGGGCCGGGGCGTGGATGCGGAGGGAGTCCGGGTCGCGGCCGATGAGGGCGGCGAAGTAGGAGGTCCAGGAGCGCGCGAGGCCGGCGGCGCCCACGAGCGCCTCGAGGAGGATGTTGGCGGCGGCGAGGAAGGCGACGGACTCGCCCAGCTCGATGCGGAGGTAGGAGAAGGACCCCCCCGCCGACGGCACCTCCGCCGCGAACTCCGCGTAGCAGAAGGACGAGAGCAGCGCGGACAGCCCCGCCGCGGCGTAGGACAGCGGGATGGCGGGGCCGGCGGCCTCACGGGCCTCGAGGCCCGTCAGCACGAAGATGCCGGAGCCCACCACGGAGCCGAAGCCCAGCAGGGCCAGGTCCAGCCACGACAGGCAGCGCCGCAGCGGGTGCTCGCTCTCGCGCCGGAGGACCACCAGCTCCTCCGCCGACGTCGACCGGTGGAGGAGCCGCTCCCGGAGCCTCGGCGCCGTCGCCGATACCGCCGCGCCGTACGCGCCCCAGCTCCGGAACGACGGCTCCGGGAACAGGTCCGCCTTGCTCCACCGCCAGTAGCTGCGCCGGCGCCCTTCTCCTCCTCCTCCTGCGCCGCCGCTTCCGCTGCTGCTCGCCGCGGCGGCGGCGTAGTCGTCCATGGCTCGAACTCCGAGGTTGGTACTCGCCGCCGGTTCGATTTCTTTTTAATTTTTTTTTTTTCCTGTTTTAATAATAAGATCCTGATTCGCTTCGTAAGCTCTGTATCAAGTATCAACCGGGTTTTAATTAACTGCTCCTCGGGAGTAGTTATGGTATGGCAATGGTATAACTTCTTTATTTAGTAAAAATTGATGCGTGCTAACGAACAGTACAGTGTACACTGTTATTTGTTAATATTAATTTTTTAAAAATATACTTTATATATCTAATCTAAAAATATATGTAAACATCGGACTACTACTTTTTTNCGAACAGTACAGTGTACACTGTTATTTGTTAATATTAATTTTTTAAAAATATACTTTATATATCTAATCTAAAAATATATGTAAACATCGGACTACTGCTCTTTTTAATATGATAAGTTTTTTAAATTATTTGATGTTTAGGCATTGAATATTCAAACATTAATATAAAACTTGGTTCTTTATACATTGCATATCACTCACATATGAATGCACCTTGTGTTGTGGTAAATTTTCTCGAATTTAAATAATTATAGGTATGCTGTTGTTGTGATTAAAATATGACGAGTAGGACACTTTTGTTATCTAATTGTTAATTTTTTTTAAAATGGCATTTTTCAATGATTATTTTTACCACAAGAAATGTGGGTTGTGCTTCCTAACTTAGCCCTTTTATTATTCACTATTTTAAAGCGAAAGTAGCAATTCTATTTGGTTCAATGCACTTGGACAGTCGCACATTTGGTTCGATGCACTTGGATGGGACTACCATTTGGAGCATGTTTGGTTCTCCTTTGCCTATGTAACTGAATTGTTCTCCGTATATTATGAATGTAGGTAAATATTTGGTGAGTTACCTTTTTTTTGCAATAAACTTTCTCTACTTTGAGTAATCGTTTTGCACATTATGCAAAATGTGTGACATGTGACCATGTGCACGTTCATCTTTGCTATGAACTCCAAATAAACAATTGATCACCATTTAAAAATTGGTACATGTGCGTCACACTGCTTAATTATTATATACTCATACATGAACTCCAAATAAACAATTGATCACCTTTTAAAAACTGGTACGTGGATATCCGAAATTTTATCCGAATCCGAACCCGAATAAAACGGATATATCCGATGGATATGGATATGGATTCAGATATGGATGTAAAAAATAGAAACCCAACGGATATGAATTCGGATATGAATTTTGATTGGACCCTATCTGAACCCGAACTCGAACCCGACTCGAACCCAAATTTATTTTGTATTATATATAATATATATATAAAAATTTGATGTTATATTTGAATTTGTATTTTAAAAATTTATATTTAATATAATATATTTTGAAATATTGAAAAAAGAAATAAATGTTTCGGATTCAAATTTTCGGGTTCGGATTCGGGTTCGGATTCGGGTTTCGGATTTTTGGTCAGGTTCGGGTTTGGGTATGAATTTTTAAAATCCGTCATGTTCGGATTCGGAATCGAATCTCGGGTTTGGAGTCGGGTTTGGGTTCGGATTTTTAAAAATCCGTCCCGAATCCGACCTGTTGACATCTCTATGTGCGTCACACTGCTTAATTATTATTATATAATCGTACATATGTGTGAAGATACACGTGTGGGCCAAATAGGCATCTTGGTTAGAAACTATGGTTTTTGCACTATCGACACGTGCTATATGTATGAGTGTGTTAATAAATGGTGCCAAATGACGCGTGCTAAAGTTATATTTCGGCAAATAATAATTTGCTAATATTTTTTTTAGCATCATTGTTTTATGGATCTTTACCAATTTATTATAATAATTTTGTCTCTCTTATATTTACTCTACGCATTAGCATACTTTCTCAATTCGTAGAGATTCACACATTAATTAAAATCAGTTTTAATAATATTGATTTCCATTTAGCATAACAGCGAGTTTTGTGGTGATTTATTTCAAAAAAGAATGCTAAGTTCACAATCCAAAATGGGAGATAGAATAGAATTTACAAAATTATTTTTGGATATTAGTAATAAAAACAAGAAGAGAATAAGACTAGTAAAGAAATATAGACTATTGAATAATAAAGTTGTAAAAATATAATCAATTTTCGATTGTACAACTAGCATTGCTCATTTCAAAATAGAAAAGGTACCGTATTTAAAGTTTTTTTTTTTTTTTTTTTGAGAAATAGATAGCACGCTACCCGCTTCATTTATTTCATTTAGAAATAAACTTGGATCTCGAGTACCAACCACCAAATCCTTTGCCACTTGTTCTAGGGACGGTCATTAGTATTAATTTGTTTGTGTAGTGAGAGTGTGATAGTGAGACATTCCAAATATGTACAATTTTGTTACTCAAAACAACATCTTTTATTATTTTACCAAATGCATAATGCTAGTGTTAACTTTTAAGTTTCTCTCGATTCGATCCATTTAACCAAGTAGCAATTTCTGTGGTTCACTGCAAATATTGTTTCAGCAAACAAAAAAAAAAGCGTAACGATTTTCCTTGCATAGAAGCCAAATCTAAAATAATTATTATGTTTCTGAGATGGAGCTTATCATTTCACAATTCATATAAACCAATTTTTTACTGAAATAATTCGTGTTTTTGAGATTCTACCATGGTGCATTTTTTTTGTTCACTTGCATTAATTGATGAAAGAGGCAACTCTCTCTCTCTTTAATAGAACATTCCAGAATGCTTTATTCCTTTCCAAATCTCTACTAGCTAATGAAGCACTCTAGAAAACTCTAGGAATATAGTACTCTCTACTTATTAATAGAGTACTTTAGTGAGTTCTCGAAGCAAATACTCTAGAATATTCTAGAGTGCTTATGTAGATAGGTTGGAGACCTATAAATAGGTGTGAGGCCTCCACACCAAGGTGTGTATGTGAGAGTGAAGAGTGAGATGAAGTAGTGAAGCAAGGTGTGAGTGGTGTGAGTGGGATGTGTGAGGAAGTGTAGTGTGATGTGGTGAGGTATAGTGTAGTAGAGTGAGGATGTGTAAGAGGTGTGTTGAGTCGTAAAGTTTTATATGTGAGAGTTATTTTGAGAGTTTTATTATTAGTTTAGTACGTCAATATTCTATAATTGACGCACACGCATTTAACATTTCAATGGCTAAATTCCCACTGCAGCGCCCCGATCGAGCGTTCCACAAAAGCAGGGATTCAAACGCTGGGGAAGCTGTACTTTTCTCAATGGCTATTCCGCAACATTTTCTCTGAATTCACTTCTCTGCACCATCACTCATAATAAGAAAATGACCCAAACATAGCTTCTTCTTCTTCAGCAACTCATATTTCTACGTGCACACCTCCGTCTCTCCTCTCTCCGTAATGGCTTCTCTCGCGCTTCTAGTGAAAGCACTTCTAATGTTTCTTACAATAGCTTTTGCTGTAGTTACCGCACAAGAGGCTCCGAGCCCAGCGCCTGCAATGGAAAGTGGATCCACCGGGGCTTTTCCGGGATCGATTGCGGTTGCGTTGACTTCTATATTCTCCTTCTTCGCTCTCTTTGCTCAGTGATACATAGAGGCTTCGTAAACAGGTGGAAAACGATGGATACCATTGTCATCATTTATACGTAACAATTAACGTTTGAATGTACGAATTTCTTATTCCTCTATGTAATCTCCTCAATTTTTAAGATTCATGTGAATATAAGGTGCCCATCTTTTGGTTTGATTCTTTTGATAATCATAGAATTGCTTGAACTAACATGAACATTCCCGTCGAGTTCAAATCTAACCACTCCCTTGTAAGGAAAATACTTTACCTCCTGGACATACACCGCTTGTAAGAAAAACACTTTACACTACCGGTGTACAGCGATGTGAGTGGATCAAAGCCCCATTCCTGCAGAAAATGGTCCATCACATCAAGTAATAATAGTAAGGTGTCGTGGCCGAACCTATAACATTAGGCCCAATTCAATGGGCCTTAGAACATGGACCTAATTTCAAATTTAATACATTACAATTAGGCCTTAGAACATGGGCCCATCTACAAATCCCAGACACTTCGAATTCATTGCTGGTTCAATATTACAGCTGCAGAGGGGACGGATCTGGCCTATTTGCGGCATTAGCTACAAGTGCTAGAAAATTTGGATTCATAGTTGGTTCAACAATAGGAATGCAGACGGGACGGATTTGGGGTAAGAGACCCGCCCCACCACTTGCTCTGCCTCCGTGATGGGGTGAAATATATATTTCATATTTTTTCTGTCTATAAATTATGCTTTTATTGTTGGCACCCCATATCAGCCTCGCAAATTTTTTATTTTATTCAAATTTAAATTAAATATAAGTAATTTTTATTTTTGATTAAAATAAAAAATTATAAGTACCATAAAAGCACCCATGGCCAAAAGAACACTTCAAAATTAAACTGAATTTTTATGATTGAACTAATTTTAGTTCTATGTTGCAGAAGAATTATTCTTACTTCAAGTTACCCATGAAATAGCCTTCTGTTAAAAAAGTTATTTGCTTTTGGAAGGTTCCAAATTCAAAAGTTATTTGCTTTATATTTATAACTTAGTTTATTTATTAAAGAAATTGAATCAAGCCGATAGTTGGCTATCTTTTGTCCCTTGTCAGAAATCTTTTTAAAACTGCATGGCAGAAATTGAACCTTCAGATCTTTTATAAAATATTTTAATAATATTTTATATATATATATTAAAATAGATAGAAAAGTGGAGTCAAGTTGTGGGAAATAATGTTGCAATATATATATATATATATATAGAGTCAAGTTCAAATAACATAAGTGTAACAATGAATAGTATTACACTTTTTTTGAACCGTAAATTTAAGTACAAATCAAGGATTGAGATGAAACAATGGGCAACTTTTTGTTTCTTTGCTAAAATACTCTTCTCTACTTCATAGGATTTGAAATGACTGCAGTAGCCTTGGGTTTCACTCCCTTTTTCTTTTCTTTTTTTTTCCCCTCCATTGTAAACCTACTGTATAATCAGTTTTTCTTTACTAACTGAGATAACTTTGGTTGATAATCTCAAATATAAGCAAATTTTTTACAGCAAAATAATTCATATAAAAACTGACAATATTTAGATAAAAATTATCAACATTTTATTTCTTTCGATGCTTTTGGATGGTTGCAATTGATTTTAATACACTGAAATTTAATTTTATAAAAAATTCAAAATTTAATTGATTGCAACAATTCACATCAAAATAAATAAAATTTTTATGAAATTATTAACAAAGTAAAGTTCAAAGGCCAATTATAGCAATGTGACAAATAGCTAAACTGCTAAGCTATTTGATCTAACTCAATGACTAGTTAAAAAATTAGTGTAACAATGTACAGTTTCATAATATTACTTAATGTGAAATCCAAGGCTATTAAAGTGGTGTCACATCCTATAGAGTAGGGAAGAGTATTTTGACATAAAAATTAAAAAAGTTGCCATTGTTTTACCTCGATCTTTGGATTATATTTAGATCAACGGTTCAAAAAGAGTGTAATACTGTTCACTATTACACTTATGTTATTTGAACTTGACTTATCTATATATATATATATATATATAGAGTTGGACTCGGCTACTATTAGTAGCAAAATCCCATTGTTGCTACCAGTTTTTTAGCCTTTGGATCAACTTTTTTCATTATTTCTAACCATTGGATTAAATACTATAACCCAGTGGGGACCACTCAACTCTAACCGACTAATATCATTCTGACCCTACAATTTTTCATCCAAGGGTTAAATATATATATAATTGAGCTAGAATACTTTTAGAAACACCAATCTCTTGGTACTTCTAAATTTTTAGTTCTTGGATCTACTCCTTGATTACTAATAATCTTTGGATCAAACACTATTTCACCTACCACCACCTGCCACCATCATTTCAGCCCTACATCTCTCCATCCAATAGCTAAAAACTCAAAAAACATCCACCTTCATGGTATTTTTAAGAGTATTTTAGCTAACTATATATATATATATATTATATATAATATATATATATATAATATATTATATAGAGTTGAGCTAGGATACTATCGATAGTAAACGAGCCTTTTACTACCGATTTGTTTTCGATGATAGAGCTTCCAAATTGACGATCGGTTTCGTTAAACATGATCTAAACCATTTAAACTACCTAGAAATTAAATTTCACGCACTTTCGATATTGTTCTTTTATCCATCAAGTGAATAGAAAAATGAATGACTGAAAATGAATATTCTTTAAAAAATGATGAAGAGTCTTGTAATCAAGATCAAGAGTATAGATCTTGTTTAAATAGTTTAAAGAATTTTCTAACAAATTCAATTGATTTGGATATCTTTACGCCGTTAAATAGAAAACGCCTCTTATCAACTATTAATATTATAAATTTTGAAACCCTTTGATCATTAGGCAAATGATGTCGAAAAGATTTGAAATTTGATTTCTAAACACTTCAAATGTATAGATCATGTTCAACGTAAGCCGATCATCATTTGGAAGCTTATCATCGAAAATAAATAGGTAAGTCAAACGGCTCGTTTACTATCGATAGTATTCTAGCAAAACTATATATATATATAGAGAGAGAGAGAGAGTTGAGCTAGAATACTTCTAAAAGCATCAAGAGGATGGTGCTTGTGAGTTTTTAATCCTTTGATAGAGAAATGTAGGGTTGGGATGATGGTGGTAGCTGGTGGTGGTTGGTGGTAGGTGGAATAGTGTTTGATCCAAGGGCTATTAGTAATCAAGGAGTAGATCCAAGGGCTAAAAACCTAATAGTACCAAAGGAGTGATACTTATAAAAATATTCTAGCTCAATTATATATATATATATATATATATATATATATATATATATGATTACATTCTCAACCAGAAAAAACGAAGCCCCATGTGGCCCCAAAACCGACCATATGTTCCGAGCTCAAGTTTCTCTATTTAAACGTGACAAGTTGCGCGATCACACCCAATGGCCACCTCATTAAATACTGCTACCACATAACAGAATAGAGCAGCTTTATGCAGGAAAATAGGGGGGGAGAGAGATCTAAGTACAGAGATAGAGATAGAGATAGAGAGAGAGAGAGAGAGAGAGAGAATCAAATCACAGGTATGAAAAGGAGTACCTAGTCAAGGACACGAATTTATGATGCATGTTTTCTTTTATATTTTTTATATTTTTCTTTTTAAAACAAATCTATTGATGATGTAGCTACCACTCAGGCCTCTGCATGAATCCAAGCAAGCAAGCTCTATCCAAATCAATTGCCATGTATCATCCTTGTTTTCGAATAAGCATGCCGCCTCCTATAAGCTATTTAGTGTTTAAAGTCGGTTGTTATTATCTGAGTTGTTATTTCTGAGATCGAAAGTTTGATTTTTGTTGGTGTGTTTTATCAGTGGAGCTCAAACCCGTATCTTCTTGGATGTTATAATAAATTAGAAAAACAAAGAGTTCTGACTGAATAGAAGTCTGCTGATAAACTCACAAAAAAAAAGCGGTTTTGCTTTTTGACTAGTTGTACTTTTGAAGTATTTTTTGTATAACTGAAATAACAATCAATTACTTAGCAAATAAAAGGTTTTACACTTTTCTTTGTAACCCGAAAGCAGAATAAAATAAATTTGAAATTTTTGCTTCAACTATCCTTCAATATTATTATAAAAGTGATAATATAAAAAAAATTATATTATCAATAGCGCAAGCGGCAAAGGACTTAGTGGTTGGTTCCTAAGATTTTAAGTTTGAATCCTACTTATTTTGTATCTTCATGTTACCTTTTTCTCAAAAACAAAATAATTAATAATTTTTAAATTAATTCTACTTAAGGAGCACTTATTATCTAATTCTAGTTAGCAACTCAACAAAATAATCAGTTAAATAATTTTAGGCTTAATTCATACAAGTTGGGAAGAATCATCCCTTTCTATAGGAACGCCGCACATTGTGAAGCCAAAAGGAGGTAACTTAAAGAATATATAAAGAAGTGTTTTTTTTGTTTTTCTGAAGAATTGTAGAATCATATCTTAACTGACTAATTGTAATATAAGTAACGTGATATTACCGACCGTCCCTAGCGCAAGTGCCAAAGGGCTTGGTAGTTGGCGCCCGAGTTCCGAAGTTCGAATTCTAGTTGATTCACATTTCCAGCTATGTTTATTTTTAAATAAAATAAACGAAGCGGGTAGCATATTATCTATCTCTCTAAAAAAAAAGTAACGTGATATTGGTTAATATAAAATAACTATTTTCCTACCATATTTTTCTATTATTTTTCTTTTTCACTTTCTCAAGCATGTAATGCACCTTTCCCATAATTCCAAAAGGAACCTTAGTTTGATTATAAAGTAAAAATGTATGAAGACCCCCTAAACATAGTTCATTCTAAAATAAACCATGCTTATCGTGTAAAGTATCTGGTCTCAAATTAAACATACCAATAATTACGTTACCACACCCATCAAAGATTCATGTCATATGAAATATTAATGCATCACAAAAAGATGTACAAAAAGAGTATATCCAAGTATCTAAAAACGCATTCCATATTCCCCCTCGAAATCATAATTGTCAATGACTTCCAAGAAGTTAAAGTTAAATTCTCCCCTAGCAATCACGAAAGAAAACTTTGTATAAGTTTTCGACAAGTAATTTGTTCCGACATCTAAGTAGGTACCAAGTTAAAAGCTTTAATTTGAGGCTCATTTGGTAGAAATTATATTTTGACCTTCTAGGCATAGGTTTTATACGGTTGGATGTGACAATTGACAATGATGAATTTCTTTAATTTCTGTCATTGGGCTGATGTTAATATGTATCTTACAAAAATCAAATATCTAGTTTGCCATGTGACAAGATTCAGTACCCTACGCAAAAATTCTACTTTACTGATGCTACATTCGGTCCCTTATCAACTTTTTTTTATAAATATATATACTAAATGTTGAGAGAGATAGGTAGCATGCTACCACTTCGTTTATTTCATTCAAAAATAAACTTAGCTGAAAATGTAAATCAACAAGGATTCGAACTTGAATCTCGGATACCAACCATCAAACCCTTTGCCATTTGTAATAAACTAAATGTTTTTGAAAACTTATGAACACTTAAATAAGAGAAATGTAAGCTTTATTTTTACATGTAACAAGTATTTTCTTTTCTTTTGAGGGAAAGGTAGCACGCTACCTGCTTCATTCATTAAAAAAGTGAACTAAGCTACATGAGTGAGACATCGCAAGCCTCGAGGAGGACGAAAAAAAAAGAGTATAAATTTATAAAAGGTTAACCAGTACAATTGTCTCCCGCTAATGGATGAAGTTGCTCCCACTGACTTGTTAGTTGATTAATCTTGTAAATTTCATTGAAGGGATCTTGCCTGGTCAATCTGAAGATCGCACCGTTTTTGGCTTCCCAAACAACCCACCAACAGGCAATTAGCCCGATTAGCCCGGGGCTTGAATTTGCTGAACCCTTCCTGTTTTTCCATATGTCCCAGACCAAAGTCACTTCCTCGCCCAAGTCTCTTAGCTCGACATCTTCCAAGGTCTTTACCACTAGAAATCTGAAGAACACGCACTGGGTGAACAAGTGATCAACTGACTCTTCTTCTGTCCTGCATAACACACAGTATGTGTTGCCGACCCATCCTCTTTTTAGTAGATTCTCCACAGTAGGGGTTCTTTTCTTGAGGACGAGCCAGCAGAACACCTTCACTTTGAGAGGGATACGAAGTTTTCAAATCTTTTTGGCGCGAACGTCCCTTGTACCCCCGTCACACAACAAGGAGTAGGTTGATTTGATTGAAAAAAGTCCGTCAGGAGTCCAACGCCAGTGCACACTGTCAGGGCCCTTCTCAGTTTTGAAATTTGACACCCGCGCCATAAGTAATGAAATCGTAGTATTTAATCCGTAATCAATATTGGTGCCGCATCCCAATATCTTACGCCAGTTCCATCCGTTGTCCCCCCAGCACTCATTGATTGTCAGATTTTTATGGGTCATAGCTGAAACACCTCTGAAAATGACGATTGTAAAGTAGTGTCTCCACACCAACGGTAATAAGTATTTTTCATCCAACAAATAGGGATGGGTCTGTACAATGCCTAGTCACTGTAGGACCTGATCATCTTTTTGTGCTCCAACACAAAACCCAGATACATGGAACCCGTTCCACGTCTCCCTCCATCAGCGGTACCACAGTGAAGAGAGAGAGAGAGAGAGAGAGAGAGTAGCCGGCACCCCTGCTTTTAGGAAATCAATGTGCTCCAACTAACACCGAGGTGGGCCCACGAACATGTGGCAGCAATATCTTAGTCCCCTGGCGGCCCTTTTCGCGTCATCTCTTTCGCTCTCTCCTTCATTAAGTTAGTGCCTGCACCCTGCACCGCCTTCGCCGTATATGCACCGCAATCTCACCTAGCTTCATTTTTATCTCTTATTTATCACTCTCTATACTATTAAATTTATAGACATGTCACATCAATTATTAAAATAATTATATTTTAGATCCTTTGATCACATGATAAATGATAACAAAAAATTATAAAATTTAATTTCTAAATAGTTCTAATAACATATATCATTCCTTATGAAGCCGATCGCCGATTCTGATATTCTATTATTAAAAATAATTTACAAGTATGAAGGTCTTTGTACTTTCGAAAGCGTAGAGAGGCACTCTCTCTCTCTCTCTCTCTCTCTCTCTCTATATATATATATATATATAGTAGAGCCAAGTACTATACTTTCGAAAGTATATAGTAATTAGTATTTTCTGACTTTTACCGACCGTCCCTAGAGCAAGTGGCAAAGGGCTTGGTGGTTGGTACCCGAGACCCAAGTTCGAATCCTAGTTGATTCACATTTCCAGCTAAGTTTATTTCAAAATGAAATAAACGAAGCGGGTAGCGTGCTACCTATTTCTCAAAAAAGAAAAAAAAGTATTTTCTGACTTTTTGACCATTTAATTAAAAATGTTATGATTGGGATAATAGTAGTTCTCACTAGGGTTGGGCAATCCTTCTAGAATTTACAGCTCCCTCTAAGATAATAGTATTAATCCAAGGACTTAAAATGATCAAAGAGTTTAATCCAAGGATTAAAAAACTGGAAGCATCACATGAGTGGTGCTTCCAAAAGCAATATAGTCGGACTCTCTCTCTATATATATTCTCTCTTTCTCTCTCTACACATATATACAAAAGGGGCAATTGCTTATATATCCTTGAAAAGCTTCCGACTTTTTGATTTACCCTTCTTAGAAGGTTAATATTGAAAATACCCTTTTTACGTTCCAACCTATTTTAAATATACCCCTAGAGTTAAAATCTGTTAATAAACTCTGTTATCTATATAAAATTATTATTTTGCCATTTCAAATATATCATTTCACAACCACCGACTTTTCTTATTTGTCCTCAAGTCAGGAGTACAAAAAATATTTTGACTTTTGGTCTTTTCAAATATACCCCTCTACCGTTACCAACATTTTTTATTTGCCCTTAAGTTAAGGACAAAATTGGCATTTTAATTTTTTTTAACTGTGATAGATATTTAACTCACATTTAACCCAAGTTAACTTAACAGGGGATAACTATAGAGGTATTTTGCAATAACGGTGGAGGATATTTTAGAAAGAAAAGAAAAATAGGGGTAAAATCGGATATTTTCAAACGTATAATGGGTATATAGGCAATTATCCCTATATAAAATCTAATCATTATACTATTATGAATACGATCATTTTTATATTCATAATTTTTTTTTTTTTATAATAGAATTTTTGAATTGACGATTCATACTGTTAAATATGATTTAGAGCATTTGAAATTTTATAAATTAATTTTTTATATTTTTTTGATATTATTATCTTGTCTAAAATTAATTTTTGTAAGAGAAATGTAGCAAGCTACCATTTTATTTTTTTAGAAATGAATTTAATAAGAAGTGTAAAGCAATTATGCTACTAACTTTGGACCTCGGGTATTGACCACCAAACTCTTTGCCAGTTGCGCTAAGGGCATTTTACCATAGAATTGACAATTTTAACAGCTAATAGGAGATGCCTGCTAGTTTAAGGGATTGGAAGAAATAGAATCAGTTGAATTTTTTATGTAAAATCCTATATATTCACAATCTTGATCATGATCAATCACTATAATCTTTATTTTTAAGACGTTGTACATTTTTTAATTGTTCACTTTATATCGGCTTGATGAATTTTATTATAATTTTAAAATTTATAAAATTTATTTTTTAGGCACTTCAAATGCATTATTTCATGTTTAGCAGTATGGATGATCGAATCAGTAATTCTATTATTGAAAATAACTTATAAGTATAAAAGTCGCTTTATTTATAAGATCATTATAAAATTTGATTTCTAGACGTTTTAAATGCTCTAGATAACGTTTAACTCTGTGGATCGTCGATTCGGAAGCTCTATAATCGAAAACAACTTATGAGTATGAGGACGATCGTACTGATAAGAGTATAGTAGCCGGACTCTCTCTTTTTTTCTCTCTCTCTCACCAATGACTTAATATTTTTAAAAGCATAAGAGCTCAATTATATATATATATATATATAAAGAGAGAAAGAGAGAGTTGTGCAAAGTATGTGAATAGAGAATATTGTTGACTTTTCCACCCTTAAATGCTTAGGTAGCGTTTGGTCCTGGAACAAGGGGAATAACCCGTTGTTCCTCCTTTTATTTCCAAAAGTTATATTTGGTGTTTGAGAGTAATAGTTTTTAGATTTCTGAAATAAGATAATATAACCTGGTATAAGACTGGAACTACTGTTCCACCTTTTTTCCTCGAACAAGTTTGTTCCTAAGTGAGAACAAGATTAATTAAAATTTAATTTTAATTTTAATTATGGTATTAAATATTTAAATTATCTAATTAAAATATTTAAATCATTATCCATTGCTTAGATAATTAATTAATTAATTAATATATTATTTATAATTAATTATTAATAATTTAATGTATTTATTTATAAACTAATATTTATATTGATCAATCAATAATATGTTTAGTAATCTAATTAATTTTGTTTACTAGTTATCTAACTAAAATAATTTACTAACTAATTAAAAATTTAAATTATACTTTATATTTAATTAATTGGTTAATATATATTCATTGTCTCATACAATATTCATAAGTAAAAAATTTCTCAATTTGTTAAATTATTTTTACTTAATATTTTGAGGTTAATTAATTAGATAAAGTATTTTTAATTTAAAATTATAACTCTTATTCCTCTTGTTTCAATCTAACCATCCAAACACTATTTATCTTATCTTCAGAAACAATCCAATTTTCATGCAAATGCAAATTTGGTCAAGTTCCTGCTTGTACGTGAACTTATACATATCTCTGGAATAAGTAATTCTTATTTATATCTGAATAAGACGTAGTCTTAGTGTGTAGTGGAAGTTGATGGAATAGTGATATTCCAATGGTGAAAAAGTATAATAATTTGCATACTATTAATAATAGTCTGGTTGAACTAACAGTACGAAACTCTTGATATTAATAATTTATTCTTGATGATAAAACATTAATTCAAATGAACAATCAGATTTGTTAGATATAATCAACGCTATTTGAAGTATTTAGAAATAAAATTTTATATACTTTTTCGACATTATTTGACTATAAAACGAACCGTCTCAAAATAAACTATTCAAAAAACAATTCTAATAAAAAATAATAAAAAATTTTCAAATTTCAAATAAGAGGTGTCGAACGAAATACTGCGGTTCAGGGCTGACGTGGTGCACTACGTCCAACGAAACGGTGGCAACCTCCTCGAATATCTGCCTCCATCGAATCGGCGCACGTCATCTGTTGGCCCAATAATAAAATAAGCCAGACAAAGACGGGAGGCGCCGGACGCGGCCACGTCACCGCCCCATCTCCATGCCGACCTCACGATCGCTTTGGCGCAACTGGCCCAGCCACGTATCGGCTCCCTCGCGCGGGAACATCCTGGGACCCCACCCACCTGCGCTCGCTAGGGATGCAAATGGATCCGGGTTGGTAGAGCTTCGTCCCAATCTGTTCCGAATAGAGTGATAAGTGGGAATAAAAAATATAGAAAAATATAACCCGTCCCGAATCTGCTTCGATCCGCCAAGTAAATGGAGCGGGAGGCGGGAGACTCTTTTCTTCCTTCAATCTATCCCGATCCTTTAAAAATCCGCTCCCGCCCCGCTTCCGCCCCGATCCGCCCCGAATGGAGCGGTAAGTGGGAGCCAAAAATAAAATGAAAAGTAACTCGCCCCGAATCCGTCCCGTCCAGATAAAAAATGAAGCGGGAGGTGGGGAAACTCTCCTGTCCCCGGATCCGCCCCGTTTGCATCCCTAGCGCTCGCTATGTAAGCCTGCGGTGGGAGAAAAAAAAAAAAATTAAAATTCCAGTAGGGAGAGCTTCGTTTGTGGTCACTTTAGTACCCTATAATTAAAGGGTATCAATTTAATATTCTTTAGTTTTATTTTTCTTTTTTTTTCAGTTTTTTCGTTAATATTTATTAAATTATATGCAAAAAAATTCAGATGCACCAACTTGGTTTATTGAATATTCACTTTAATATATTTTAATTTTAATTTTATTACTGATTTAACTAAAAAAAAATAGTGAAAGAAATAATAAAAAGGAAAAAATAAAACCACGGATAGTAAATCGGTACACTTCAAAATCATAGAAGTGATATTTGAAATTTTTTTCAAAAATATTCAATGAATTATTGAATGGAAATAAAAATTAATATATGGTATAACTGACAGGAGCTGATCTCCAATAATAGTTTTATTCCTTGAGGGCCCCACTCCTTCCGAGGAACAGATATATATAATATTTAATATTGCAATCTAAAACAAGATTTATAATATTTAATCGGGAATTAATATTGTAATAGATAGATAGATAGATAGTTTTGATATAGCGAGAACAGATATATTGTACGTCTTGATAATTTAGATTTTTCTGAGTTGACAATATCAAGAATCGTTTGGGCAATACCAATTTTCTTACCAAATAAATAAAGCTATCTATACACTTGTTATTACATATAAATTTTATATGTTATTTATGCTAAAGTTGATAAACCCAGTTTAAGTTTTTAGCATCAAAAAATTAGGTAGGACTAATTATAAAATAATATCCTTTAGGTAAGTGTGGTCTAAAAATTACATTCTATAAATAGATGTGCAAGTAGTATTGCACTAAATAAATATCTCCACATATCTTAAAAATATAAAATTAAAAACACTCTTCTGTTGCAGAATTAATCAATATATGAAATTTACATGATATTCAATTAAATACCTCTGAAGAGTAAAAAACTTATAAATATTTTTTTTAAAGTATTATGTTGATGGATAGTTATTATATTATCTCACATTGAACTTATCAACTCTCTCTCACTCTCTCTCTCTCTCTCTCTTTTTATATATATATATATATATATATATAGAGAGAGAGAGAGAGAGAGAGAGAGAGAGAAATTAATTAGATTACTAAACATATATTGATTGTCAATATATAATATTAGTTTATAAATGATACATTAAATTATTAATAATTAAATAGAATAAATATGAATTAATTATTAATTATATATATTAATTCTAGGCAATGGATAATGGTTTAAATATTTTAATTAGATAATTTAATCGATTTCATACATAATTAAAATTAAATTAAATTTTAATTAACTTTGTTCTCACGATTAGGAACAAACTTAGTCGAGGAAAAGGTGGAAGTAGTTCCAGTTTATACAGGTTATTATCTATTTCGAAATCTAAAAACTATTTACTCTCAAACACCAAAATAACTTTTGGAATAAAGAGAAACGGTTATTCCCTTTGTTCAGCGACAACGCTACTAGCATTTAAAGGGTGGAAAGTCAACAATTTATCTATTCAATATTTGGCACCAAACTTTCTTTCTCTTTATTATATTTATATTATATATATTATAATTAATATATATATCAATATAATATAATATATAATATAAGAATAAGCTCTTATGCTTTAAAATATCATCATTGGTGAGAGCGGGAAAAAAAGAGAGAGTCGGGCTACTATACTCTATCAGTACGATGGTCACTCATAATCTAAGTTATTTTTTTTTTAGGTTGTATTTCGATATAAGGCTTCCGGATCGACGATCACAGAGTTAACGTTATTCTACGAGACATTTAAACTAGTCAGAAATTTTATATAATGTCTTATAATAAAAGCGACTTTATACTTATAAGTTATTTTCAATAATAGAATTACTGATTCGATCATCATACTGCTAAACATCGAAATATGCATTTGAGTGCTATAAATAAATTTTATAAATTTAAATTATAATAAAATTCATACAGCACGATATAAGTGAAATTAAAAAATGTACAAGCTCTAAGATAAGTTATAGTGATTGATCAGATCAAGATATGTGAATTATATGATTTACATAAAATCAACTGATTCTTATTTCTTACCAATCGCTTAAACTAGCGGCATTCCTATTAGCTGTTAAATTGTCAATTCATGGTAAAACTGCTTAGCGAACTGGCAGAGTTTTGGTGCAATACCACCGAGGTGCCAACAGTTAGATAGCATAATTGTTTTACACTCCTTATTAATTCAATTTCTAAAAAATAAAATGGTAGCTTGCTACTTCTTTTACAAAATTATTTTTAGACCAGATAATAAATCAAAAAATATAAAAAATTATTTTAATTAAATCTCTAAATATAATCATTTATAACAGTATGCATCGTAATTCAAAATTCTATTAAAAAAAAAATTTTGAATATAAATGATTCGTATTCATAATAGTATAATGATTAGTTGTTAATAGGGAATAATTGCCCATATATACGATCTAACGTCCTTGAGAATATCTCGATGTTTACCCCTTTTTGTTTTCTTCTTATAAAATATCCTCCACCTTATTGAAAATACTCTATATGTTATCCCTGTTAAGTTACTTGGTTAATGTGATTAAAATATTATCAAGTTAAAAAATTAAATGCCAATTTTGTCCCTTCTTAAGGCAAATAAATAATTTGGTAACGTAGAGGGTATATTTGAAAAGACAAAAGTCAAATATTTTTTGGTCATCTGACTTGCGGACAAATAAGAAAAGTCGGTGGATTGTGAATGATATATTTGAAATGGCAAAAAACTAATAATTTTATATAGATACAGATTTTATAACAGATTTAACTCTAGGGGTATTTTAAAATAGGTTGAACGTAAAAGGTGATTTTAATATTACCTTCTTAGAAGGGTAAAATAAAAGTCGGTAAGCTTTTAGGATATATAGCAATTGCCCTTTTGTATATATGTGTAAGGAAGAAAGAGAGAATATATATAGAGAGAGAGTCCGACTATATTGCTTTTTGGAAGCAGCACCTTCTGTGATGCTTCCAGTTTTAATGCTTGATAAACTCTTTGATCATTTTAAGTCCTTGGGATTAAACTATTATGCTAGAGGGAGCTGTAACTTCTAGAAGATTGCCCCAACCCTAGTGGAATATATTATCCAATCATACATTTTTAATTAATGTCAAAAAAGCAGAAACTTTATTTTTCTTTTTTTGAGAAATAGGTAGCACGCTACCCGTTCGTTTATTCATTTTGAAATAAACTTAGCTGGAAGTGAATCAACTAGGATTCAAGACTTGGGTCTCAGGTTACCAACACACCAAGCCTTTGCGGACTTGCTTAAGGACGGTCGTAAAAGTCTCAGAAAATTATTAATTACAATATTTGAAGTATATAGTATTGGCTCTACTATATATATATATATAAAGAGAGAGAGGGAGAGAGAGAGAGAGTGCCTCTAACGCTTCGAAAGTAACAAGACCTGCATATTGTAATATTATTTTTTAATATAGAATAATCAGATTCGGCGATCGCTTTCATACGAATATATATGTTATTAGAACTATTTAGAAATTAAAAAATTTTAATAATTTTTTTTGTTATCATTTATCATGTGATCAAAGGATCTAAAATAATTATTTAGATAATTGATGTGAATGTCTAATAAATTTTAAATGTATAGAAGTGATAATAAGAGATAAAATGAGCTAGGTGAGATGTGCGGCATCTACGGGAATGGGTGCAGGGTGCAGGCAGCTAACTTAATGAAGGAGAGAGCGAAAGGAGAGACTGCGGAAGGGCCGCCAGGGACTAAGATATTGCTGGCACATGTTCGGGCCACTCCAGGTGTTCAGTTGGAGCACATGATTTCCTAAAGCAGGTGGCTACCTCTCGTTCTCTCTCTCTTCTCTCTGTCTACTGAGGTACGCTGAATGAGAGGGGACTTGGAACGGGTTCCTATGTATCTGGGTTTTGTGTGGAGGCACAAAAAGATTGATCAGGTCTCACAGTGGTCTAAGCATTGTAAGACCCATCCCTATTTGTTGGATGAAAATACTTATTACCGTTGGTGGAGACACTACGTTACAAATGTCATTTTCAGAGGTTTCAGCTATGACCAGTAATAATCTGACAATCATGAGTGCTGGGGACAACGGATGGAACTGCGCAGTAAGTATTGGGGATGCGCGGCCAATATTGATTAGGATTAAATGTAGATTTCATTACTTATGGCGCGGGTGTCAAATTTCAAAACTAGGAAGGGCCGCTGACAGTGTGCACTGGCGTTGACGTCCTGACTGGATTTTTCCAATAATAACCTACTCCTTGTTGTGGTGACGGGGTAAAAGGACTTCGACTGAGCAAAAAGATTTAAACTTCGTATCCCTCCTCAAAGTGAAGATGTTCTGCTGGCTCGTATCCTAGAGAAAGAACCCTACTGTGGGAATCTCTAAAAGAGGGATGGGTCGGGCAACACCATATGTGTGTATGCAGGACAGAAGAAGAGTCATTGATCACTTGTTCACCCAGTGGTGTCTCAGGATTTCTAGTGGTAACGACTTGGAAGATGTGAGCATAAGAGACTATGGCGAGGAAGTGCTATTGGTCATCGGACCATATGAAAACAGAAGGGTTTCAGATAGAATTTCCAAGCCCTCGGGCTAAATCGGAGCTAATTGACCTGTTGTGGTTTTTTGGGAAGCAAAAACGGTGCGTCTTAGCATGACCACAGCAAATCCTCGAATGAATTAAAGTTAATCAACTACAAGTCAGTGGAGCAAGCTTCATTCCATTAGCGGGAAGACATGTTCTGGTTAATTTTATAAATTAGACTTTTTTTTTTCGTCTTGAGTCTTGCGATGTCTCACTCAGTAGGCTTAGTTCACTTTTTAATGAATGAGCCGGTAGAGGGCTACCTTTCTCAAAGAAAGAAAACTATGTTCATGTAAAAATTAAGCTTACATTTCTCGTTTTAATGTTCATAAGTGTTTCAAAAAATTTAGTTTATTAGCATAATGGCAAAGGGTTTGATGGTTTGGTTATCGAGATTCAAGTTCGAATCTTGTTGATTTAATTTTCTAGCGTATAGTTTGTTTTTGAATGAAATAAACGAAGTGGTACAATGCTACCATCCTCTCTCACATTAGTAATATATTTATAAAAAAGTTGATAAGGGACCGAATGTACGCTATAGTAAAGTAGAATTTTTGGCGTGGTACTGAATCTTGTCAGCATGGGAAACTAGATATTTTGATTTTGTAGATACATTTAAATCAGCCCAATGACAGAATTAAAGAAATTCATATTGTCATTGTCACATCAAACCGTATAAACCTATGCTAGAAGGTCAATAATATAATTTTACAAATGAGCCTAATTAAAGCATTTTTACTTGGTACCTACTTAGATGTGGACACGAATACTTGTCGAACAATTATTACAAAGTTTTCTTTCGTGATTGATAGCGAGGAATTTACTTTAATTTGGAAGTATTGACAATTATGATTCTGAGGGGAATATGGAATGCGTTTTAGATCTTGGATATACTCTTTGTAGTCTCTTTTTGTGATAGCATTAAATATTTCATATGACATGAATCTTTGATGGTGTGGTAACGTAAATTATTGGTTATGTTAATTTGAACGCAGATAACTTTAACACGATAAGCATTGGTTTATTTTAAGAATTGAATATGTTTAGGGGGTCTTCATACCATTTATTTTATAATCAACTAGTTCTTTTTGGAATTATGGGAAGGTGCATACATGCTTGAGGAAGTGAAAAAGAAAATAATAGAAAAAATGGTAGGAATAGTTATATTATACTTAACCGAATATCACGTTACTTTTTTTTAAGAGATGATAATATGCTACCCCGTCGTTTATTTTATTAATAATAAACATGACTGGAAATGGTGAATCAACTAGATTCGAACTTGGAACTGCGGGCGCAACTACAAGCCCTTGCGACTTGGCTAGGAGCGTCGGCTAATATCGTTACTTATTATTACATTAGTCATTAAAGATATATCTACAATTCTTAAGAAAAAGCAAAAAAAAACTTCTTTATATTCTTAAGTTTACCTCTTTGGGCTTACATGTGCGGCTTCCTATAAGAAAGGATGATTCTTCCCAGACTTGTATGAATAAGCCTAAAACTTTTAACTGATTATTGTTTTGAGTTCAACTAAATTAGATAATAATGCTCCTTAGTAGAATTATTCTAAAATTAATATTATTTTGTTTTGAGAAAAAGTAAAATGAAGAACAATATAGTTAGGTTCAACCTTTTTGTAACAATTTAGGAACGACCACTGAAGTCCTTTGCCGTTTGCGCTATGATAATATTAATTTTTTTTAATATTATCACTTTTATAATATTGAAGGATAGTTGAAGCAAAATTTCAAATTTATTTTATTCTGCATTTCGGGTTACAAAGAAAGTGTAAACTTTATTTGGTAAGTACTTGATTTGTTATTTCAGTATAAAAAATACTTCAAAAGTACAATAGATCAAACAAGCAAAACCGTTTTTTTTGTGAGTTTTCAGAGACTTCTATTTCAGTCAAGAACTCTTTGTTTTTCTAATTTATTAAAATCAAGAAGATACGGGTTTTTTTTTTGAGCTCCCTGATAAAACTACACCAAAAATAAATTGTTCAGAAATAAACACTAGATAATAACAACGACTTTAAACACTAAATAGTTATATGGAGGCGGCATGCATTTATTCGAACAAGGATGATAATGGCAATTGATTTGATAGAGCTTGCTTGCTTGGTTCTCAGTAGCCTGAGTGTCGCTCATCATCAATAGATTTGTTTTAAAAAGAAAAATATAAAATATAAAGAAACATGCTCATAAATTCGTGTCCTTGACTAGGTACTCTTTTCATAGTGTGATTTGATTCCTCTCTCCTCTTCTCTCTGCTCCTATCTCTATACTCATCTCTGTACTTAGATCTCTCTCACCGCTATTTTCTGGATAAAGCTGGCTCTATTCTGTTATGTGGTAGGCATATTTTACTGAGTGGCCATTGTGTGATCGGCAACTGTCACGTTTAAATAGAAACCTTGAAGCTCTGGACATATGGTCGGTTTTGGGGCCACATGGGGCCTTAGTTTTTCTGGTTGAGAATGGTAATCATATATATATATATATATATATAATATAATATATTATATTATATATAAATTGAGGCTAGAATATTTTAACACAGTATCACTCTTTGGTGCTATTAGGTTTTTAGCCCTTGGATTACTCCTGACAATTATAATTAGCCCCTTGGATGAAACACCATTCCGCTTACCACCCAACCACCCAGCTTACACTCATCCACCCTAATTTTCTATCAAAGGTTAAAAACTCACAAGCACCATCCATCTGACTTTAAAGTATTCTAAGTCACTCTCTCTCTCTTCTCTAAATATATAATAGTTTTGCTAGAATACTATCGATAGTAAATGGGCTCCGGTACCACTCATTTATTTTCGATGATAGAGCCTTCAAATGGACGATCGGCACCGTTGAACATGATATATATCACTTGAAATATCTAGATTTCAAATCTTTTCGATATCATTGACCTAATGATTAAAGGGTTTTAAAATTTATAATTTTAATGGTTGATATGAGGCGTTTTCTCGTTTAACTGTGTAAAGCTATCCTAATCAATTGAATTTTGGTTAGAAAATTCTTTAAACTATTTAGAACAAAATCTATACTCTCGATCTTGATTACAAAATCCTATCATTACTTTTTAGAGAATATTCATTTTTGCGCTCACTTGATGAACGAGAAAACAATATTAGAAAAGCATGAAATTTGATTTCTAGATACTTAAAGTGGTATAAATTATTTTCAACGGTACCGATCGTCGATTTGGAGGCTCCATCATCGAAAATAAATTGGTGGCAATGGAGCCCGTTTACTACCGATAGTATTCCAACTCAACACTCTCTCTCTCTCTCTCTCTCTCTCTCTCTCTCTCTCTCTATATCTCTCTCTCTCTCNTATATATAGTCCGGCTACTATATTGTTATGAGTACGATCGCATTCGCACTCATAAATTGTTTTCAATAATAGAGCTTCTGAATCGACGATTCAGACTGTTAAACATTATCTAGAGCATTTAAAACTTTTAGAAATCAAATTTTATAATTTTTCGATATCATTTACCTTATGATCAAAAACTCACAAAATTGATAATTTTTAACGACCGGTATGTGATACTTGCTAGTTTAACGGTGTAAAAGAATCAGAATAGTTTGAATTTTTGATAGAAAATTATATTCATTACTTAGATAAAGATTAATAACCCTAATCTTAAATTGAAGGATCCGATCATCCATTTTTTGGACATCGTTCGATTTTGCCATTCATTTTATATCCGCTTGATGGACTTTATAATGATTTCGAAAAATTACGAAATTTATTTTCTAGAAGTTTTAAATATTCTAGATAATGTTTAACAATGTGGATCGTCGATTTGGGAGCCCCAACATCGAAAACAACTTATGAGCACGAAAGGCTCTATACTCATAAGAGTATAGTAGCCCTACTATATATATATATATAGAGAGAGAGAGAATATATATATATATATAGAGAGAGAGAGAGAGAGAGAGAGAGAGAGCTAGTCTCCTATACTATCTATAGTACCGGGGCTACGGTACTATAGTCTCATTTTCAATCCTAGGGTGTTCAAATCAACGATCCACACCGTTAAAACTGATTTAGGGTATTTAAAGTTTTTAGAAATAAAATTTTATATTTTTTTCGACTGTTACTTTATGATCAAACCATTTATCAAAATTGTCAATTTTCAAGGCTAACTATGGAGCGATGTTTGATTTAACGGTGTAGAAGAATTCTAAAATTTCTTCAAATTTTTGATAGAAAATATTTTGTAAACGATCAGTTAAGCGTTTAACAATTCTTTGATTTTGAATTTAAAAGTCTACTATACTCAAATTTTAAAGATTATTTCAATTTCCACCTCATTTGCATTAATTTATTTACTAAGTAAAGAATTTCGAAAAAAAACTAAAATTTTATTCCTGAAACTTCATATACCCTAAAATCAGTCATTTTACCGGTGTGATCGTTAATTTTGATACCCTAAATCGAAAACAAGACTATGTATCAAAGTCAGGTACTTAATAGATATAGTAATCTAATTATATTATATATAATTATATATATATATATATATATATATATATATAATATATATATTATATATATATATATTATATATATTTTTATCGAATTCTCGTTGATTGCTGCAGTTGTAACTATAGTTAATTTGAATATAGTTCCAGCTATAGTATTTGAATCTCGATGTATATTTTTATCTGTAATAATTAGACTTAACTACGCTAGACCAAACAATGAATTTGATTATGTAATTACTGCAACTAAACAGCTCCTAATTATTTTTCCCGGTGAGTCCCTTTGATAACATCACGTCAGTTAAAAGGGCCCAACGGACGAGAAATTCTACAATGTCACGCTTGCACCACGTCATTAGTAACAAACCAATTATATTTCTTCTTTTCAAACAAAAGTATCATAAAAATATTTTTTTATAATCATAACGAAACATATATCTCTAAAAAAAATATTTGATTGATTTATTATGCCACGTCATCAATATACCCGAATTGCATTCTAGAATTTTTCCAAGGCACGATCTCTGTTGGGATAGGTTGCCGACGTCAATTATTGTGGACCGCGTGTACCTTTACCTTTGCCTTTACAGCCACGTCAGCTATGGACCACCGTTTTAGATGGTACCTTACTTTTTTTTTTTTTATGAAATTTCTACTTTTTCGTTTTTACGTTGTAAGAATAACAATCATTTATTTTATCTATTGTATAAATTTAGCTTGGAATTATAGAGACCAGTAAAATTTATAAAATTATGATCACATTGAATCACATATCATGACCATCTACACAATTAATCAAATGATTAAGAGTTCGATTCCCACGTGCGCGTTCAAAAATTAAATAATTTAGTTTTTATTTTATTAAAAATTAATATAAGTGACTAGCTAATGAAGGTTCTGATAATAAAGATCTAAACTTATTTTTTTAAAAAAATCTAGACTAAAGCACAGATGTTATTCTTTTCATAATTACTAGTTTACAAAAATTAATAGTTAAAAATATCAAGCTACTCAAGTACATGCTATATTTGAAAAAGGCCCTTCAATCTTTATTATTTTTCTCAATCATTTTTTCATATTAATCATTTTGATTAACTTTTTATGTAAGTTGAATTGAAGATTAATTTAATTTGAATTACAATTCATAGTTAGAGATTATTATGTGATTTTTATTAGAGCAAATGAACCTTCAAAATTGATGTCAAAATATTTTACGATTATCGTTTTTTGTAGAGTCTACTAAAACTCTTATACCGGTCTAAGTATACAACCATTTTTTATTTTTTATTTTTAAATAACTTTTAACCAAGAAAAGAATGTGGGGATCTCTTATAGAGTCTATGGCTTACGTGGTGCACTATTTACAGGTAAAATTAATAACCCTCCATGCGGTGCTTGTTGCAATCGTGGGCCCTTTCCATGCATTACTACTGGGTGATTTTTATAGGAATCTGCAATTGAGACAGGAATTTATAATATTTTTTGGGGAAAAAAAGAATAATCATTTAAAAAATTATTAGAAAAAAAATTCAAAGATTCCATCAATGTGACTCGAAGTCAAGGTGGGCCATTACGCCCGAATGGGACTTTTAATTAGTCTAATTAGTTTTTCTTTTTTATTTTTTTTTTTCTATAAAATTTTAGATGCAGATAACATAAAATTAGTAAAGTTCAATCTTTTTATTTACTTCTAAAGCGAAGAAGCGATTCAGAATTGTGCCAACCGATTTCATACTTTTCATGTAATTTATATTTCATGAACCATCCACGTGTTCTTGATGAATAGGTAACTTATATATAATTTGCATAATAAAGATTACCGAACACTTTACCTTCTTTGATTATATTATCTTACATAGATTATCACAAGTGATGAGTGATGATGCTTCAACTTGAAAGGAGTTATATCTGGGATTCTTAATTGTAACCTTACCTCACTCCCACCAACCAAATGTCTCATTAGTCCCAAGCACGTACGAAATCCACAAATTAATGTGCTTCAGATATCGACCTATACATAAAGATATATGGCGGAGGCAAAATATTATTGATAGTATAGAAAATAATATTTATTATCAACTTTTTTACTATTAGATGCTTCGAATTTAGTGAGAGTTGCTGGAATAATAATAATCTAAGGATAAAAAAGTTGATAGTAAATATTTTTATTTTGAGAGAGAGATAGACAGCATGCTATCATCTTTGTTTATTTTATTTAGAAATGCGAATTAATTAGGATTCAAACTTGGGACTTCGGATATCAATCATCAAACCCTTTGTCACTCACGTTAGGAATATATATAGTCGGTGCTAGTAAATAATATTAATTTATTATCTACAGTATATATTAGGTGAACTATCTCTCTATATATATGATAGTTTCATTGGCGCTCATCAAAGTTTGGTTTATAGTAAATTCCAAACCCAGCAAAGTTAATGTATCCAAAACACTCCTTGATATCTCTCGTCGTTCAATTCAAAGTTATATTTACACACGTAATTAGTCAAATAAATGCAGAGCACATAGACATATATGCCACCGCCGAACTAAAATAGAAAAATAATAGGGTAATGCTTTACGAGTTCGAATACGAACATTAAAGAAATATGCGCGTCACTTTTCTTCTAGAAATGCTACTTATATATTTAGATGCATGCATTTAGCACGACTCCTTAGAACGCGGGCATTTCTAATTCGACACGCCAATTTGTACTTCTTTCGGCACGATAGTGCTAGGATGCCACGATTTTTAATGCCATTTTCGGTGGATGCTTAAGATGTTGTTGTTCATCATTGACTACATTATCTTCGGTAGAGTTAGTTAAAGCTCGTAATCAAGTTGGACTTCGCGTGTCACACCTAAATATAATCGGCGGCTAGGGTTGCTGCTATTTCGCGCACTCGATGTGCTCTTTCGTACGACATCTGTGTCGCACATATTGGTGATCCCAAAAGTACGCAGAAAAAAGGAAAACAAGAAAAAGAACATTGCGACCGATGTTTCTTTATGTGTTCTTTCTCGGGTGCTTTACGCACTTGTTAAGATTCACAAAATTAGGATTGATAATGCAGGCTACGCGGTGTGAAAATAATAAATTTTTTGAATCCATCTAACTTTTTATATTTAATATAATATATCTTAACAAGTGTTGGAGGAATACTTGTCCTAAGCCATTGTTTCCCCATTACAAGCATGATTTGGAGGAAAAATAAAAAAAAAAATCTACAAATGCTTCATTTCTCCTTTTACTTATGATTGGTGACAAGTTGAAGTATCTTGTGGTGGATTATCAATAGTTAGTGAATTATCCCTAGTGTCAACATGAAAAGTACGTACTTCTCTTATGAAACAGTTTTACTTAATTAACTTTCTAAATCACGTCCATTTTTACGGCCTTAATATTGAATAGTTAAATGTTTTACTTAGCAGGTGATAATACTGATCTATTCGTAAATACGGCGGCGTATGCAAATTAAAGTTACAAATAAATATTAAAATTTATCTAAAAGCATTAGCATTACTTATCATCATTACTATAAATAAATAGTGTATCTAACAACTCCTTGAGGCCCACTAGCCGTCCAATTGAATATGGGGAGGCAAAAATATCCAGGGATGAGAAACTATTGCCTAGGCTCGATGCACCGCATCGTGTTTCTTGCTTGAGAAGTAAAAATTATCAGACTCAACGGCATGTTCTGCAGATTCCCACATGTTTAATTCGAACATAATTTTCAACTTTTTTTCTGGCTCTTTTTGACTTAATAATATTAGGCAGCCTCGAATGTCGGACAGATCGATCCTGAAAGTAAAGAAAAAGAGATAGATTAATGCATCCTATGTACAGCTGACGTGGTGCATCGGGTGCAGGAAATAATTTCTCTCAGGGCCAAGATGTCCCCATCCCCTTATAGATGAGAAGAAGCAGCAGCCCTCAATTTAGTCTTTGTGCCTCCACTACATGAAGAAAATCCCTCTCAATCTCAGGAAATGACGGTGCGAATTACTAAAGTGATGGTTGCGTGCATTTATTAGCCCAACATTCATAGATTGCGAATGCTTATCACTTTCATTAATATAAGTAACAGAAAAAAAAAAAAAAAATACTATAGTGCGTCAAGAGGCATGACAAGAGTCGGTGGTAAAGTCAGTAAAGCAGAAAGTAGTCGAGGCCAGTAATCCCGACGAAAGACTTGAAAGCTTGAGAAGACCATGGGGGAGCTCGACGTTGTGCGATTGTAGAGGCATTGGGGTGGCAAAAGTTGTTTGCATAGAAGACGGAAGAATGGCACTAGTACCGACAAGAGTTGTACCTATAAGATTCAATAAGATAAAAATTTTTAATACAATGGAAGTAGGAGTTCGAGTGAAGGAACTCGCCGAAATCAATATGTCTAATCAGATATAATTAAATACACATTCATATATGGATCAAGTTATCTTTGAGTTCTCAAACTTTGTTGCCGGAGATTTGTTATCTTAGATTTTTTCAGAAAAATGCTAGCTACAACCGAAAAGTAGTTGGAAAGATAACCTTATTTTTAAAATTTTAATATAATAAATAATAATAATAAAAGAAGTTAATATGAATAGTGAATGAAATTTGGTCTTTGGATGGTCTAGTAATAAATGGATTGTAATCCTAGTATTGTTCAATTTTAAAAAAATGCAAAACAAGAAATAAATCTTGCATTTATTAGTTCGGATTATTGTAATGGGTCGGATCCAGGTCGAAGCAATCCAAACCCTATAACCATCAGATACATTAGATATTAGTATTCTTATTCTAAATTTTTAATAGTATTTTATTTTAGATTTTCGCTTGACCTATTCCAAACATTAAGAAATATTTAATAAGTGTTTCCTTTTAGGCATACAATTTGTGAGGAAATTATTGCTTGCGTCAAATAGTACACCATAAATTTGTTTATTTTTCACCCAATTTATATTTTCAATAAGCAAGTCCAAAATTTTAAATACGAAAAAGAAAGCCGCATTAGTTTTATATATAGATTCAAATATGAGATAGAATTTTTTTTTTTTTTTAGAGATAGATAGCACGCTACCTGCTTCATTTATTTTATTAAAAAATAAATTTAGCTAGAAATGTGAATCAACTAGGATTCGAACTTGGGTCTCGAATACCAACCATCAAGTTATTTTGCCACTTGCGCCGAAAATGTGAATCAAATATGAGATAGAATTAAAGGCTAATGAGTGTGTGTTGTACGAACGGCGCAACAGCTATATTGAGATAGATACCCTAAAAAAATTGAACGATACTTGGATTACAATCCATTTATTACAAATACACCCCCACCACTCACTTGTAAACAGGTGGATTTTTACTCTACAAGAAGTGGACCATCAATTTTTCCATTTTGTATGAAACCCCTGCTCAGAGACCACTCTGTTTTTCTCTGTCCCACTTCATTTTATTTTCTCTCTTTTTTCCATACGAGGCGGTTCTCTCTTTATAAATACACATCCAATGCACCGCTTTTGCTCTCATTCACCACCAATATCAAGCCCCTTCCTCTGTTTTTCCCCTGTTTTCCCCCTGTTTCCTTCTTTTACCTCAACAACAACCATGGTGGTGCTGGCGCACGGAGAGCTAGAGCAAATCTCTCTCCCAGTGGTGCACAAACCCACCAACTTCTTCTCCGATGTCCCGGTCATCGACCTCTCCGATCCCGAGTCGAAAGCGCGGCTCATCGGCGCGTGCGAGGAGCTCGGGTTCTTCAAGGTGACCAACCATGGGATCCCAATGGAGCTCATGGCTAAGTTGGAGGACGAAGCATTGAGGTTCTTCTCATTGCCACAGGTCGAGAAGGAGCTCTCTGCTTCTTCCCCAGGGCCTTTCGGCTACGGGAGTAAGAAAATCGGGGGAAATGGTGATCTGGGCTGGGTGGAGTACATCCTTTTGGAGATCACATCAAAGCCTATTTCTCATTCCTCATTATCCTTTCTTAAGGAACCCTCAGCAAGCTTGTTCTGGTAAGAATCATTTCATTACATATACTTCCTCTGTTTCCGCAGAACAAATGCTTGGTTTTTGGTATAATCCACTTATATTCTTCTGTTCAGTAACCAAAAAAAAAAAAAAAAAAAACTATGTCTGACACATTTTCTATATGATCGATTCTTTGGATAATAAAACGTTGAAAGTTCAATTCCCGCATCCGATATTACATGCATGCGCTGTCTCGATCTCTGGCTAAATCGAATCACCAAATTGTACTAGTTAATTTTGCTCAAACAAAGTATGAAGATCACTAGCCAACTATTTCCATTAGTTTCTTACGATTAAACTTTAACTTTAAACTTTTTGCCGCAGCTCGGTCTTGAATGAGTACATCACTGCTGTGAGAAAACTAGCTTGTGAGGTGTTAGAATTAATGGCGGAGAGCCTGAAAATTCAACCAAAGAATGTGTTCAGCAAATTGGTCACGGATTCGGAGAGCGACTCGATGTTGCGGCTCAACCACTACCCGCCATGCCCACACCTTCAAGGCCTGGATTGTGGCTTGACTGGGTTTGGAGAACACACTGACCCCCAGATTATATCTTTGCTGAGGTCCAACAACACCTCAGGATTGGAGATTTCACTGAGGGATGGGAGTTGGGTCTCTGTTCCTCCTGATCAAAGCTCTTTCTTCATCAATGTTGGCGATTCATTGCAGGTAAAAAAAGCAGCTGATTTTGAGCCCCTTCTCACAATAATTTCACCATGGTTGCTATTAGAAGAAGTAAAAGGTATCAAAACCATTATTTCTAAATATTTGTTCTTATGATAAGACCTTGTTGTAGGTATTATTTACTCCTTTTGACCCTTCCTTTCCTTCTAGAACCTTGGAATACATCTTTGTCTATGAAGCCAAGTCGTGGATTCATATTTGGGAATTGGAATCAATTTAGACACCAACACTTTGGTGGCTGCTAAATAAGTCTCCTTTTAAGTCATAGTCCACTGAGGACTAGAAAATGAATGTGGTTCAAAACCCTCCAACTACTAGTAAGCATATGCATGTTAGTATCACACAGTAACATGCAGTAACTGCACACAGGTTTACTCTTTTTCTGTGGGTGTGTGAATAATAATACTAATCCAATGGCTTTTTAATTCTATGGGCTACAGGTTCTGACAAATGGAAGATTCAGGAGCGTAAAACACCGGGTTCTGGCAAACAGTGCGCAATCGCGGGTGTCGATGATATACTTCGGGGGACCGTCGCCGAGAGAGAGGCTGGCGCCATTGCCGCTGTTGATAGAAGAAGGGAAGCAGAGCCTCTACAGGGAGTTCACATGGTGCGAGTACAAGAGATCTGCATACAAAACAAGGTTGTCTGATAATAGGCTTGGGCAATTTGAAATGTGAGGGAAAAAGTTCATGTAGTTAAATTTCAGAAAAAAGAAAGCAAAGTAAGTAGGTTTTGAAAAGAGGAGGTCTCCAAAGTTTAGTTGCTAAGTGCAGTTGCCAAAGATGGAAACATAGAGGTTCTTTTAATTTACTCTCTCTCTCTCTCTCTTTTATTGGTTTTTTTGCTTCCTTTTTTTGCCCCCTCTCTTTCTCTCTTCCTTTCTTGTGTCTAATTACACTGGTTCCTTTCATGCAATGGAAGTTTCTTTTGAATATAACATGAATAGCTTAGTTTGCTTCTGAAAATGGTGCTCACATTGAATTAATTCAACTTTTTTAAAGAATGAATATGTAAATTTATAGTCCTCTTCAAGTAACTTGTGATGTAAAATTCAGAATTAACAGATATAAACAAATTGTGCATAATAAGCGGAGAATTGAACTTACGAAAATGTGGGGCTCCATGAGTGACCTATTTCACTGTACAAAATCTATGTAGTGTCATATGATAGCTAGTATGAGCTGGTTGTGACATTACACTATTTTTGAGCAGAAATTGTGTAATAATATTACACTGATATATTGTGGGGCTTAAGAAGATAAAAAGAAAAAATATATATCATTAATTATAGCACATGAGGTTATCTCTCTAAACAAGGAATTTAATTTGAAACAGTTAATATATTGACAAATATCTGTTTCTTCCTGGGAATTGGCATTAAATTGTGGAAGCGCAAAACGAGCACATTTCGAGTTGAGATCACCTGCAAAATTCGCTATACACATCTTTAGGGTGTGGAAATTGTGTTTACAAACTCGCCTACAATACAAAATTAAAACATTGTATAAATGCTTTGCTATCTCCCTCTATCCCAATGTTATGAAACTATCGGAGGGAGTAGCGAGCAGCACTTTTATTACGACAAGTGTACAAAATAGAAACAGAGGACGGTGATCATACAGTAAACAAATTACAAAACAGTAAATAAAATAGAACACAAAATTTTACGTAGAAAATCTTCTCTCAAAAAAAATATTTACATTCAGGAAAAAAAAAATCAAGGGTAAAAAAGGAGAGAAATTCACTATGAAAAAGTCAATACAATATTGTGGAGTTACAATCCACTGTATCGCCTCAAAAGCAAAAAAAGAAAGGCATTTTTTAACAGGTTTCTTTATTATCGAATCTGATCCGTACCGCGAGGTTACAGGCTCGAGCCGACGGGCTTGAGTCTTTGCCACCCACTACGGACATCTATATTTTTTTCACAAATATTTATTCAAAATTTATTGTACAACAAAACTGTCAGCAAATTAGGAGCACAAAATTAAACTCGATAATTAAATTTGGAGGCACATCTAATAATTTGCCTCTTACGTGATAGCTTCTGTTTTCATTTTATATCATTAGTGGAATGAAGTTGTAATACTCTTTCCACTTTTTAAACCCTCCAAAATACGAAGGCAGTGTATTTAAACATCGTCATTCCAAAATGGTCTGGAAATATTGAACGAGTATTTTTTTTTAAAAAAACACAACACTATATAAAATGCATACTTTAAGGACAACTATTTTAGAAACTGTCACAAATTGTAAGCAACTATAAGTGCATGATTTAGCATTCGCGAACACATGATGCATAATTTAGGACTTTTTTATGTGGTTTTGATCAGGGCCCTTTAGAATTTTATCTCGATATAAATGTCTGTAATTTTTGTTTTTCGTATATTAAAAAAGAAAAATATAACACAAAAAGCTCAAACAAAATTCTAGGATTCATGTGAGGTCTAAGAACTATTACTAGGCCTAGGCCATGGTCCCGTGTCATTGTCCTTATCAAAACCTGGTCCTTATCAAGACCTGGCAATCTTGACCCAAATCTGCGGATACACACGGGTTACCCATAAATTTGCGGGTATGAGTACCGATTTTTTCAATTTAAAAAATTACAGATAAAACGGATGTGTACCTATTAAGCAGTGGGCATTTTGGGTAACCTATATGTACGCACTGGTACTCGCACATATATTTTTTAATTACAAAATATATTTTTTAATTAATATATTTTTTATTTATCCATCCTAAAAATTCTAATCCTAATTTTTTATTGCGTGTCTTTTATATTATGAAATATTTTTATTTTAAAACTTTAAATATTTTTATTGTATGCTATGATATTTTAAACAATGAGTTATATTATGATTTTAAAATTTATATATGTGTTTTAAATTTAAAAAATATAAGAGCAAAAAAAGAAAAATTACGGGTAACCCGCATACCCACCCGCCCACCTGCGGGCGGATATGGATAAAAATGTTGACCATCCAAAAATTTGTAAGTAAATTTTAAACATGTCCAAGAAACCCGCCTGTTTGCCAGGTCTATCCTTATCCAAGAAAAAAAAAAAAAAAAAAAAAAAAAAAAAAAAAAAAAAAAAAAAAACAGGCACCATGGTTCCAATAGACCACGGAAGAGTAAAGAGAACAAAGAGCATGGTACACAATAAAGGCTCCCTTTTTAGACATGATCTATTCAAAGTTCTAGTGCATCCTCCCATGAAGATCACAATAAAGGCAAATAAAAAAGGGGAGATTTGTTGATATGCCTCCTCGGCACCTTAAGATACATGTGTTCAAATGTTCAATCCCTATCCATACCCATTAAAATAAAAAATAAAAAAATTCCCTTGGCATCATGTACCGAGCGAGATTTTAACTGCAATCCTACTGACACCCAATACAGAACTAATAGTTTTGACGCACGAACAGTATCACTCCTTACACGAAACAAAAATTAAAACAATATAAAGTAAAATGATACGCTAAAAGAACCGCAAGGATAGTAAGCTGCAAATATGTTATACTATACTACAGTATAAAAATGTGCATTTTGAAGTTTTCGCGAAAGCAAAAGCAAAGGTTGGGGAAATGATGGGGGAGCTTTTTGTGCACCCAAAGCATGGTTCCAGCTGTGGCCATAAGAACAGCTGAGGACATTAAGAAAGGACCAAGTGTGTAGGCTAGAGATTGCTTTGCTTCCTCTGGGCCATCACCCCTTACAGGTCCCCAGTTAGGTACATGGAATAAATTCTATGGCATTTGTTAGTGCCCACACTTACAGATTTTATGCCCGTAATCTTTAATATAAGGCATTAGTTTCATATGCTTGCAGAGGAATCTTATGAGAGGATATGTGCTCTGTTGAGGGCCTCAAGCTTGAGCATGTTTCTGATGCATGTAAGGTACAACACAGCTGTTAATATACGTACCATAAGCTATGATTAAGGCTGTAATTGTGGAGAGGGATTTTTTATATTATTTTCTTTTTACCATACCAAAATTTTTTTATAAATATATAATAGAGATCAGATGAACCATCCTACGCATGATGATAGTAAAAGCACTGAAAAAGACAGTAGAACAAAAGTAAATGAAATAACATGCGTTGTCGAGTGATGGATATCAAAAATCAACCCAGGTCCGAAGGAGGCTCGAGCCTGGCTCCGATGATGCGATGTTACTGAACAAAGTCAATCTAGTAACCAATAATCACAGAGTAGTCATAACAAATAGTACAATGACATTTCCATGCATGTATCTCAACTTCTGTGTATTTTGCGTATGTGCTTGGTGCTCCTGCTGTCGAAATTTATGTACATACACAAATTTTGGTAAATCTTCTTGTACAGAGTTATATGATCATGCATGTGATCCAGTTTTATCAAGCATATATATATAATTTAAAACCGACGGCGAACTTACATAAGTGTATTCACTACAATAAAAACGGTCTATAGCGACACTTTTAAATCTAGGTACATATCAAAAAGTGCTGCTAGTCAAAATTACCGACACTTTTAAAAAGTGTTGCTATATGTGAGATCGCTAGGTATATAGTGACAGTTAAAGAGTGTCGTTATAACTTAAAAGAGTGCTGCTAATTTACCAAAACTTATTTAAGCATTTAGCAACCGTCGAAATTCTATCTCGTTGGCTACGGTAGCGGAAGAGGACAACAGGAAAGGCTCTTCGTCTAGAATTTCAATGGATTGAGTGAAGAGAAAAGAAAAGATGGTAATTGATTTTTCTTTTTTTTTTTTTCTTTTCTGTTTGTAATCGGGCCAAATAGACTGGGTATGGTGGGTTGAGCAGAGTAATCTTTTATTTTTGATTGGATTGGACTTTATATTTGGCATTAATAGATGTTTTTTTTAATTTTAGCATAAATGGGACACTTACTCAAAAGTGTCCCAAACATGTGTCCCTAAAACCTAATTCTATTGTAGTGATTATTATTATTATTAGATCAGAACGACATTGGATCTATGAAATTACGATTAGAGCTTGCAATCAGTACTTGGAATTTTTTAGCCTCAATGTTTCTGTCGATTACTTTCGCACGTAGTTATCAAAAATTGCTTTTCTATCACCTTTCCGATATAAAATTAATACAGCTGAATAAAACTGTTGGCCTAGCTCAGTGGCTGTTATCTGGGGAACTGACTCACGGTCTTTGAGCCGCTTGTGCTTTCGCAAATAGAGACCCGTGCCGTCGTGCCCTGAGATGGGCCTTGCCAGGCCCAAAGCCTCGGGAGCCCATCTCCCTTTTCTATCCCTCTGATTTCCAGGTAAAAGAAACTGGGCCGTGCGATGGACCCAGAATATTTCTGGTTTTTGGGCCTGTGGGACACTGGGCCACAATTTGGGCGTAGTTATCTTTATAATTGGGCTCACCGTGCAACACATGTCACGTATTAGATAATTAAAACTTTTGAAACAAAATGATTGTATTACATAATTTTATGAAGCATATGAGCATGAGGTTCAGAAATCAAAGTTCTAGTAGACTCTTTATTTTTATTTTGTTTTTTTTTTTCAGTTAATTATTCAATATATCCATCAAAATATTTCGAGTCCAGACATGTTGTTTAGTTTTCTTATTTTTATTTTTCGTTTATTTTTCTATTTTTCTTTTGTTTTTGTTTTTTTTTTTATATTTTTTTGCCCACTCGTTTCGGAGGCCGTAGCTGCTTCCATCTTGTACGCCTAATTCATTTTGCTTAATGAATGAAGCAGGTAGCTTGCTACCTATTTTTCAAAAAAAAAAAAAAAAAAAAAAAAAAACTTTTGAAACAAAATGATTGTATTACATAATTTTATGAAGCATATGAGCATGAGGTTCAGAAATCAAAGTTCTAGCAGACCCTTTATTTTTATTTTGTTTTTTTTTCAGTTAATTATTCAATATATCCATCAAAATATTTCGAGTCCAGACACGATTTTTTTTTATTCTATCAAAATATTTGGAATTCAAAAGTTAAGAAAGGTGTCGAATATGGTACCGCGAACTCTTTGAAATGTTAATATCCAAATATGGGATTATTTCAATTTGTGGCTTCATAGCTGCATGCATTCTTTCCATACATGGCTTAGGGCTATAAAAGAGCTGAACACGAGCAACATGGAGCAGGCTAATGTTTGCTAGTTTATTAAATGACCCGAACATGAGCTAGGTTGAGAGTTTACAAATATCAAATAAAAAATAATATAGTAATTTTAAATTATAAAGATATGAGAGAACAAAAATCATTTATTTATTTTTTATGCCAGGTGGCAAAGTTTAATTGGAGTTGATAATAAAATTTGCTGATTTTTTTATTGTTGATTAATTAAAGGTTAATTTCATACAAATCCTTGCAAACATCATAAATTGCAAATATATCCCTACAAAGTTCAATTTTCACATATTGTCTCTGCAAAAGTCTTGATGTTTTTAAATATATCTCTGCCGTTAGGATCCATTAGAAAAAAATAGTTAATCATAGATAAAATATTTAACCTTAGTTAGTTAATGAGGTGGATTGACATTTTCACCTTTTTTCAATTAACAGTTGGGACTTTTGAAGGGATATATTTGTGATGGCAAAAAGATTATTTCACTTATAAAATAAACAGTTTTTAATAGTAACAAATCAGAGAGATATATTTAAAAATATTAGGACTTTTATAAGAACAACATATAAAAATTAGGGAAAACTTCAAATACCCTCTTGTGGTTTCACTTTTTCTCACTTTAGTATCCTATGGTTTAAGTGTATCAAGTTAGTAGTAGTACCCTGTGGTTTTGCACTTTCTCACTTTAGTACCCTGTGGTTTAAAGTGTATCAAGTTAGTACTCTGTGGTTTCGCACTTTCTCACTTTAGTACCCTGTGGTTTAAGATTTCATTAAAAGAAAAATAAAACCACGGAGTATTAATTTGATACAAAAATAAAACCACAGGGTACTAACTTGATATAAAAATAAAACCACAAAGTACTAACTTGATACACTTCAAACCACAAGGTACTAAAGTGAGAAAGTGCGAAATCACAGGGTACTAACTTGATACATTTTAAACCACATGGCACTAAAACGAAAAAGTGCGAAACCACATGGGGTTTTTTGAAGTTTTTCCTAAAAATTAAAGTTTATAGAGATATATTTGTAATTCACTATATTTCCAAGGACCTGTATGAAATTAACATATTAATTAAATTCGACCAAATTCAATTGAATTGATTCGACACTAGTAAATAAGTTAATAACACTTTTTTTTAGAGAGAGAAAGATAGTATATTATCCGCTTTATCTGTTTTAGAAATAAATTTAGCTGAAGATGTGAATCAACTAGGATTCAAACTTCAGACTTTGAATACCAACCACTAAATACTTTGCACTTGGGCTCGAGATAATAGGTACATATGTTGTTATTTGCTCAGTATGAAAATGAGTGAAATCATCTCGTGACATTAAGATTCATTGAATATTAGTAATAATATCGATCAAATAGGCCAAATTTAATATGTATGGTTTACCTACTAAATCAAACAAAAGATTTTCTCTATGTTATTATAAAACCAACAAATCCAAAACGCACGACGCTGCCGAATGTACAAATACATTTTATATGCTGCACCTACCCTACGGTTACTTATTGATATATTACTAATAAATTTACAAAAACTTGTAGATTCTCATTCGTTAGATTATATAAAAGTCTAATTTCTAAAGGGTTGACCATTAAAATTTATTGTGATATATGAAAGAAATAATTGCATAGGACTTCCTGCAAAGGAACAAAATAACAAGTAACTTTATACAAAACTTAACTTATCAAATTTGTTTCTAAAGAAATTCGTTCGTTTTCAATATATTTTTGTGTTACAAAAATATGAATAAATATGAGTACAAAAAAAATTAATCACAGTTTGATAAAAGATAATACAATATATATATATATATATAGGCCGTGATTACTATACTATTATGAGTATTGGAGCACTCGTACTTATATATTATAGATACTATACTATCGGAAGTATGGAACCTTCCGTGCTTCCAGCTCGTTTTCGATGTTGCGACTTTCGAATCATCGATCGGCTCCGTTAAACTTGATCTAGAGTATTTGAAGTACCTAGAAAATAAATTTTATAATTTTACGATATCATTTGCCTAGTGAACAAAGGGGCTCAAAATCAACGGCTGAAAATAAAAATCTTACAAAATGTAATAATATGACATTAAAATTTTAAATCAAAGATATTGATCTTGTTTTATATAGTATAAAGAATTTTCTATCAAAATTTCACGTGATTTGGATATTTCTACACCGTTAAACTTGTCAAACAGTTACATACGGCCATTAAAATTTGATTTCGAGCCCATTCGATCACAGCAAATGATACGAAAAATAATAAAATTTATTTTCTAGGTACTCCAAATACTCTAGATCAAGTTTAACGGAGCCGATCGAGCGATTCGAAGTCGCAAATCGAAAACGAGCTGGAAGCACGGAAGGCTCCGTGCTTCCGATAGAGATAGTAGCCTCACTATATATATATATATATTATAATTTTTATTATACTGTTGAGCATTGTCATTTTTTTTATTTTTTATTTATGATTGTGACGAGACCTACCGTAGAAAATGATTGTGGCGATCTTGGCCTCGTATGCTGCGTCGTCGCCGGTCGGCGGCAAAGGCGTCGTAATAGAAAGAAACAAAATAAATTTTTGGAGGAATAAAAGCTCTTAGAAAGGAGAAGTTCTACACTGTCACGCTTGCACCACGTCATTAATAACAAACTAATCATTTTTTTTTTAAACAAAAATATAATAAAAATATTTTTTTACAATCATGATGGAACATATATCTTTAAAATGAGTTATTTGATTGGTTTGTGACGCCACGTCACCAATATACCCATTGTATTCTAGAATTTTTCTTTAGAAAGACGTATTTGTAAGAAAAAAAATATAGTTATTGTACAAAAGATATTCCAGAATAATTATAAAAATATATTTATAAACTATATATTTTTTAAAAAATAAATATGATCATATAAAATTTATAAAAATTTATTTATTACTCCTGTACTTTTATATAAAAACCATATGAAATTGATTCCATAAAAAATATACACAAGGCACATGAACTAGTTGCTCCATTGTAGTGAGAGTTCCGTGACAGGCGTGTACTCTCTTGCTCTACAAGTTTACCGTATGATATTTGCATCATATCATCAATAACAATTCAATCATATCTCTCTATTTAAAAATAAATATAATAAAAATAATTTTTTATTAATCATGACGTGAAGTATTAATTCAAAGGGACAAATCCAGGTGCATTAATTCTAGATTTTTTTTCTTTGTTCTACTAACCGATAGGTGAATGTGACATGAACTAGTATCTCTCCATTATTATTATTATTATATTATTATTATTATTATGGAGAATATTTAGTATATTTTTAAAAACTTCTAAAATATCTAATATACTTTTTTTTTATTTTAAATATACCTCTTGTATATTTTTTCGTTCATCAAAAATATCTCCGCTATTAGTACCCATTATGTTATCTTGAGTTAAATCGGGATTAAATTTCCACCAAAATTTAAAAAATTAAAATAACTCTTGTGACCTTAACTGAAGAGCAAATAAGAAAAATTAGCAATAGTAAAAAATATATTTGAAAAGGTAAAAAATTAAAACACTTTTTTTTGCCCCTAACTTAAAAATAAATAATAAAAGCGGGTGATAATAAAAAGATATATTTAAAAGAATAAAATAATAATTTTATAAAAATAACGTTTGTCGTTAAAAATTAACTAATAGAATTTAATTTTATAAATATATTTAAAATATCTTGAAAAGTTAAAAGAGTATTAAAAAAAAAGAGTATAGGCCAATTTGCATAAAAAATCCACTTATTTTAGGTTTTTGCAAAATCGGGCCACCTTTTTCGTTTTTGCAGATTCGGTCCGCTTTTTCAGCAAACTGACCAAAATGCCCTTGTACCTTTTTCTCTTTCCTCTTTCTCTCTCCTCTTCGTTCTCTCGTTCTTTTTTTTTTTTTTCGCCGAAAAAAAGCGAAGGCCGGACACCGCCAGGCGACGGCTTTCCCTCTCTTCTTTCCTGCAGGCGAGTATTTTTTTTTTCTCTTTTTTCTTTTTCTTCTTCTTCTCTCCTCCCTGCGGACCTTTTTTTTTTTTCCTCGTTCGCCCACTTTTTTCTCGGCCACAAACCAACTCTTTCTTCTTCTTCTTCTTCATCTCTTCCTTTTATTCTGTACACGCGGCCGGCACTCGCCCACTTACCACGGAGAGGGAGGCGTTGAATAGCCACGGCCAGATCCCGCAGACCTCCCCCGCGCCTCCGCTGGACCGTGACGATGCCGCCAAGTCGCCCGCGTGCACCGCCACGCCTCCGTGGCAACGCCACGCCATGACCTCTCCAACTTTAAACCTATCAAGCAGATTAATTAACAATTGGTACCCACAGAAAATTCACAAAACACCATTCCTTTAATTCCGACTGCCCTACATCAAATGCACGAAACAAGCACGAAACAAAGACCCAGGCAATAGAAAATAAAAAAATAATCATCTATATTATTCATGCCATCTACCGAATGAAAAAAAAAACCGGTTTTAAGTAAAACCGATGAAAAATAAAAAAAGATTAGGCATGGCTCGGTGCTTACCACTCACTCATTATCGACTAATTCAACAGCTTACTCTGCGGGAGAAGCTCCTTCTCTCGATGAGAACTCGCCCGTCTGTCGTGGCGGCGAGAGACAAACATCGAACGGCGGAGAGCGCGCAGGCGGCGAGGAGCTGGCGCGCTGGCGCACGCTGCGCGCGAGGGCACGCGGGGCACACGCGAGCGCACGCTGCGGCGCGGCGAGGGCCACGCTTCGGTGCGCGGACGCTTTCGGCGCGCGCACGCTGTTCGGCGTGGCGGGACACTCGGCGCGCGGGCGAGGCAGGGCGGCCGCGCGCGGCGAGACAGGGGCCACGACTCGCTGTCGTAGGCGCCGACGTAGTTGAGGCGCTTCCACGCCCAGCGCGAGCACCCCACGCACACCACGCACTCCAACCCACCCACCACAGACATTGTCGACGACGACGACGACGACGACGCGGACGCGCTGCGGCTGCTTCTTCTTCGTCGTAATGGTGTAATGGTGCACCATTACACCATTAATGGTATAATGGTGTAATTACATCATTAATGGTGCAATGGTTACACCATTAATGGTGTAATGGTGCACCATTACACCATTAATGGTTACACCATTAATGGTGTAATGGGCGCGACAGCGAAGAGCCGGGCTAGAGGGAGAAGGCGCCCTCGTCGCACATGGTGCGGGCGACGCAGTCGGCGAAGCTGCGGAAGCGGCGGCGGAAGCCGAGGAGCGCGACGTTCACCTCCTGTGTCTGGAGCAGCACGCTTTATTCTCCCCATTTTGTTTTTCCATCTTTTTCTTTTTGTTATTCAATGGGTTTTTTGTGAATTTTCTGTGGTACCAATTGTTAATTAATCTGCTGATAGGTGTTAAAGTGGGTAAGAGGTCATGTTGGCGTGCACGGAGGCGTTGGCGTGCACGCGGCGGCCTGCGGGCATCGGGGTCGAGCGGAGGCGCGGGGGAGGTCGGGGTCAGCCGAGCTCGAGGTCGGCCGGTGCACGCCAACGCCTCCCTCTCCGTCGCAGTCGCCGTGGAGGAGGCGCATGTCGACCCGGCGGCCTCGCACGGGCGCTCGCTGTCCCGGCTGGCCGGTTTCTTCGTAATGGTGTAATGGTGCGCCATTACACCATTAATGGTGAAATTACATCATTAATGGTGTAATGGTTACACCATTAATGGTATAATTACACCATTACACCATTAATGGTGTAATGGTGAAATCACGCGGCCGTGGTCGGGCTCGGGGACGGCGTGGGGGAGAAAGTAGAGCTTCCCCGGCTTGAGCGGGGCGTCGGGGTCGAGCGGTCGGGCTCGTAGTTCGACGCGCGGCCTTCCTCGGGCAACTAGTAGGAACGCGCGGCGCCGGCGCCGGCGCCGGTTGCGCCCTCGCGGCGGTGGTCGGGCTTGAGGTCGGCGCGGCGGAGGTCGACGAGGAAGTAGAGCTTCCCCGACTTGAGCGGGGCGTCGGGGTCGAGCGGTCGGGCTCCGTGGCGAGGCCGGCGCGCTCCGTGCTCTTATAGGAAGAAAAAGAAGAAGAAGAAGAAGAAGAGGGAAAAAAAAAAAAAAAAGCTCCAGCAGGAGGAAGAAGAAGAAGAAAAAGAAAAAAAAAAAAATTGCTTCTGCAGGAAAAAGAAGAAGAAGAGAGCCCGTCTGACAGTGCTCCGGCCTTCGCTTTTTTTTTTTCGGCGAAAAAAAAAAAAAAGAACGAGAGAACGAAGAGGAGAGAGAAAGAGGAAAGAGAAAAAGGTATAAGGGCATTTTAGTCAGTTTGCTGAAAAAGCGGACCGAATCTGCAAAAATAAAAATGATGGTCCGATTTTGCAAAAGTCTAAAATAAATAAATTTTTTATGCAAATTGGCCCAGAGTATATAACAGTTGAACTTTATTATTGTTGTTGTTGTTGTTGTATTGTTGAATAATGCTTCGTGTCGTCGATTCCTCACGTACGATTTTGACAAATGTTATGTTGAGAGAACCGTTCACACCTGACATATAATTATTGTCACAGTTGTCAGTCGCCAATGCGCACATGGCAAAAATAATTGCACATTTTCAAAATGCTGTAGCCCATCAAATTATTGTCCCTTTTAATTCTTAAAATTGATGCATGAAAAATTTATAAATAAAAAAAAATCCTATCAGCACACTCATACACAAATAAACCTGGCAATCTCGACCTATATCCGCTGGTGCCCGCGAATTATCCGTAAATTTACGGGTATGGATACCAACTTTTTCAACCCAAAAAGTTACGGGTAAAACGGGTGGATACCCATTAAGCTGTGGGCATTTTGGATAACCCGCGGGTACCCACGGGTACCCGTACATATATTTTTTAATTACAAAATATATTTTTTAATTAAAATATATATATTTTTATTTACTCATCCTACAAATTCTAACTCTAATTTTTTATCACGTCTTTTATATTACGAAATTTTTAAGCTATGAGACTTTAAATATTTTTATTGTATGTTATGATATTTTAAATAATAAGTTATGCTATATTTTAAAACTTATATATATATATATATTGCATTTAAAAAATATAAGAGAAAAAAAGAAAAAAAATTACAGGTAACCCGCATACCCACCCGTCCACCCGCGGGTGGGTATGGGTAATGATGTTGGCTACCCAAAAATTTGTGGATAAATTTTATCCATGCCCAAGTAACCCGTGGATACAATAACCCGCCCGCGGGTTACCCAATCTGTTCGTTTGCCAGGTCTATACACAAGTATATATTTTACAATAATAATATTTCAGAGTTTTATAAAACTTTATTTATATTTTAGTTAAAAATAATTAAATTTATAAAATCAAAGAGATTATATGAGTTTTTGAATGAATGAGATGTAAATCTTACATCAAGTCTAGAAATATACAAATAGCATCGCTCGTGTCGATCGTAACGTTAGCCTATGACATCTAATTGGATAACTAATTTTATCAGAATTGACGAATCTATTTTTTGTGGATCGGAAACACTAGAGTTTAGTTGCATATTAGTAAAGCTATATTACAATTAATCTTGGGTGCATGACCGACCGTTTTTGTGAATAAACTTTCTCTTAATAAAAAAGCATGGAGGTCTATTATTATTTAATATTACTACGGAAAATAAGTTTCAAAGTGCTTTTAAACTTTTCAAATTCTTCGAAGCATCAAAAGTAGGTATGTTTGGTCACCTTATTCTCATTTTAACAATTTGGTTTATAAAATTAATTTAATTATTTGGTTCCTCAAGGGTCACATTTCTATTAAATATATTGCATAAAAGTTTGTCTTTAGTCTTAAATTAATTCAATCATTGCCCAAAATAGTATTTTAAATTTGTGTGGAATAATGTAAAATAAACAAATCATTTCGAAATCAAAAGATAGAGTGGCATATAAAAACTAGAACATTTTGATAACTAGCAATAAAAGTGGAATAAATTAGCCCTATTTGCATGTATAAAATTTCAGGAACTAATTAATATATTCATGTTCAAAAATATAGGATTCAAAAACCTCCAAATTGCTGGTATTGAGATTATTTTTCTTTTCATTTTTTTTGGACAAAAGGGCTAAACTGCTATATATAAATATTACAGGGACTATATATATATATATATTTTTTAAAAGGACTGAAAGTCCTTACATATACATATATCAAAATATTACAAAGACTATGCCTGCATTTTGCACAAACAATAACTGAACGTGACACTGACTATTCCTAGCACAAATGACGAAAAGTTTGATAGTTAATTAGTATCCGAGATTTCAAACTCAAAATTTAGTTAATTTATATTTTCCACTAAATTTATTTTTTTTTAATTATTTTTGCTGAAAAGGCAGGTTGATCTAGTGAAGGGGAAAATCGAAAACGCGCGTGGAACTCGTTGCTGTGCAGCACTGAATCATGTTTGATAATAAAATTGCATTATTGGAGACAATTGACGTACTTAATTAAAATGGATGCTAACACGTGATCCTGATACGTTAAATACTCTGCAAAAAGATCAAAATTTTTAGAGATCAAATTTTAAAACTTAAAAACCATATACAAATTTCACAAATTAAGAGTTATCTGATCACTTAAATTCAAACCATATACAAATTTCACAACAAAATGCAAATTCTAGTCAAATGATTTTTCTCCATCACTTATTTCATGACAATTTGTTTCTTTCTAAATATTAAATGATTTGATTGAAAGTACAAGACAAGATGAAACACCGAAGATATCATGGTTCATACATCACTAAAAGAAAAATAACATTTAAGAATTTTTTTTTAAGATGCTTAGAAACACCTCAATATAGTCTAGTGTCATATTTAAAAGCATCCATTAAAGCGTCGATAAATTAAGAGTTGTCATTCATATATCGACACTTACGCCAATTACAATGCTTTAAAATATCAAAATTTTTTGAAATCTTGACGCCTTAAAGCATTGAAAAAAACTAATAGTAAAGTTTATTATTTTATAAATTGCTTTGATAAGATGGAGGGTTTATATGATAACGTTTTTTGAAGCACCGGTATTTATTATATTGTAGGGGCGCCGGGGAACGTTTCTCTCAAGCGTTGTCTAAAGAGCGTCCTTATATTGAGCTTTTCTTGTAATGCATATATGCAAATGCATTAGTACATATAATAATTTTTAAAATTGTTCGGAATAAAGCCTATGTGCAAAATTTAAAAATTTTAGAAAGATTAGAACTGGAATGCAAATTTAACCATTCGTTAGCGAATAGCCGAAGCTCCTCAGCTGCTAATATCCTTGTCTACTTTGATAGCTAAAATGTATGTTTAAATCATTATATTCATTGATATGATCCATCAGTGCAACAAAGTTTTCCTGAGTTTATAAATACTTAAGTTTCGGTTTAAAAAAAAAGGAAAGAAAAATAATTGCATTTTCCATTGCACATTTTTGTATCTTTGCACCAAATGCAGAATCAATATATTAACAGTGATTGACTTTACAATCAAGACGCTATGCATATCCCTGAAACCCCCCATGTGATTGAATCTGGGGACCCAATCATGACTCAACTTTCCATTTAATTAATTGTATTACTACTAACCTGCTACAAAATTATTTTAGAAAGGAATGATGCCCTGTCCCATATTTAAAATCGTATAATCACACTTTAATATTATTAAAATCCTCATTTCAATGGCTTATGACTAATAATTTAGTAGACCAATCTTTATGTTTAAGCAAATTCGAGTAAGGGTTAGAAACTGCTTGGTGCCACGAAAAATTATAAAAAATAATTTTTAGTAAAAAAAATAATTTTATGATATCCGGTGCTTCATTTGTAAGAAAAAATAACAATTTTTTCATAATGCTTGTTTAATTGTACGGGAGAAAATGGAAATGAAAAACCGACCGTCTCTAGAACAAGTGGCAAAAGACTTGGTGGTTGGTACTCGAGGACCCAAGTTCGAATCCTAGTTGATTCAAATTTCTAGCTAAATTTATTTCTAAATGAAATAAACGAAGCGGGTAACGTGCTTCCTACCTATCTCTCTCAAAAAAAAAAATGGAAATGAAAAAGAAAAGAAACAATTATCTTATATTATTCCTCTTGAATTATCTATTATTTATTAAATTTTATATTAAATATTAAATGTTATTTACATAAATTAAATATTTATCACACTACTTATAATATTGTTATATATATATATATATATGCACACACATTTATTTATTTTAATATTATACAATAGCTTAATATAAAATTATCCTATATAATAAAATATACTGTACATATATATTTATAATAAAAATAAAATTACTTTATAATATTTGTATTAGAAGCCGCTCAATGTTCACAACAAAATCGAGTGGCCAACCTCACGCGGTTCACGAGATCCGCGGGTCATCTTGCGGACTGCGTGTGCCGCTTCGTGCGCCGCTTTTTTTATTTCATCAAGTTCTCATTATTCGATGCACAAAAGCAAAAAAAACTAAAATACAACTCTTTTTTTTATTAAATTTGTAAAAAAAAAAAAGTTTATATGAAATTGTTTTACAGATAATAAATAATAATTATTTTTAAAATTAAGAATATTTTTTGATTTATTATTATATCAAATCAAACGCGACAGAGATGGACAAGTTAATAAATAAAAGAAGTAAATAAAAGTCCATATGGGTTATGAACGACAAATTTATGTCAACTTTTCGTAGTTTGTGCTGAGGCACGTTGCAATATTAGCTCATTATTTTCTTCCTTTTCCACCTTGTTTAATATTTAGTAAATAGTTATTTTGCATGTATTATATAAAGGTCCTAATCCCTGTTAAATAAAAGTAAGCTCTGATCAAACTTAATTGCAGTTTAAAAAAGTTCACTAATGTATTTTGTTGCCATGTACATGGATTTCGACTCGTGAATATACGTTGGTTATTCAGTTTTATAAATTAATTTTCACTGTACATCCTCTAATTCTAAATTAAATATTTCATTAAGAAAAGAAAAAGTTATTTAATTTAATTAATGGTTAAGTATTGATCAATTGTTGTTAAGGTGTGAATTAATTTATCAACATGACTATGCCTAATACTCAATCACCTTATATCGATCACTTATTTATAATTAATAAAATAAGATTGAACGTAACAAAGGTTTTACTGTAACTAACTATGAAGTATATAATTATCCTAATCAAATCAGTAATTAGAATAGTATTTTTCTCAATAATGAAACTAAAAAATTAAGCTGTTATGATGCAACAATAGAGCTTGTTATTTAAGTTTAAAACAAGACCAACGTACGTGACCAATTTTTATAAGAGAAAAGGCACATGCATGGAGCACATGAGCACACTATGGAGGCCATAAATAAATAAATAATATACATGTCGATGGAGCTTCCCAGCATGGGAATGTCCCACGATCAAATTATTTTCGAATAATGTAGAAATTTAGAATTATATGCACCCTACGAAGGAGTGGCAAAATATATAGCGTGACTCAATTTTCCAATTCGGCCTAGTTTGTTAAATAAATGAATTCAAACAAAAAACTTTGTCCAAAAAATCTGCTCTGGACAAGCATTTTCGTTTTTTTTGTCGGAATTAAAATTCGGGTTGTGTTCAGGCACATAGTTTGGAAAAAAACTAGATTAATAACCGGTTTTAAATTAGGGTTAATTTTATACATGGTCTTGTATCAAAATATAAATGTATTGCTGCATACTTTATGTGATCATATATATTTGTCTCTCTAATTCATTACCATTAATTTTCTATGTGTTTTTAGCAGTTAGTTAATAAAATGATAATATTTTTATTATATATTTATCCTTTTAAATATTACTAGCAATTAGGACTGTGCAACTATTTTCTCAAGAAACCCCAAAAGTCCTTCTTTCCCTTTTGAAACTAACCTAAACACCAGCATGTGTCTTAGGCACGGAGATATTCTCGCTTAGGCACACTTGGGATTTGTCAGATTGTTGGCGCTAAGCAGCAATCTCAAAAATTTGAACTGTTAAAAATAAGCAATCAATTCACTTAAAGCGTACAGATACAGCTCCTTCATGTCTCGATTGTGACTCGGCCCAACCAACCTCACGCCACTTCGAATATAACTCGACTCACTCAGCCTCACGCCATTTCGAATATTACTCTGCTCAACATGGCCTCCCACCACAAGGCAGGATGCTAGCTTATTTAAGCCAACCGAATTTACTTTGCTAGGTTTTTTTTTTTTTTTTTTTTTTTTTTTTTTTTTTTTTTTACTATCGAGGCCCAACTATCTCAATTTGTAGCCTAGTTCATCCTCCTAATGAATGGAACGAGAGCATATATATACTACCTTATTCTCAAAAAAAAAAAAAAAGATAGAAAGAAGAAACTAACCTAAACCTCCGTTGTTGGTACATCTATACCTATACATTATTTCTCATGGAGTTTGGCACGTGGCAATTTCTTCTTCACTCCACTCTTTGATATTTCGCTTTTCCACCCCTATCTCTGCCTGATACTTTATCTTCCTACCCACCCACTTTTTAATTAATGTATTCACATTAAGAAAATGCTATTGATATTTGTATTAATCTATTATCAATCTTGATGTGAACTGCCTTTTATTTTATTTGTATTAATTTTTTATGCCTCACTTATATGTATTTGTATAATATAGTGTGATCACAAAATCTATTTAGTGAGTATGTAATGTATTTATTTATTTTTGAACTGTCAAGCTTAAATATAAAAATTATCTATACATTTGAATAATTTATAAACAATAAAATATGAAATTTTTATTATTCTTATGTCTTAACTTAAGAATTTATAAAAATATATATTATTTTTATTTTTATTTTTTTTTATATTATTTATTCGTTGTATCGCAGAGTTCTAAACTAATCGAGAGTGAAACACGACCCTCCCCAAAATTGGACACGTCCCCCCTCGCTGTTACATTTATTGTCATTATTATTATTATTGTTGTTGTTGGTAAATACGAAGCTCATTAGGTAAGAATCACGTGGCTCTATATGTATATAAATCATGCCACCGATTGGATACCACAAAGCTGAGTCCATTGTGTGCACAGCAAAAGCTATAGCTCTTAGCAAGTTCCAAGTACTGGTGCAAGCAAAGAGCAAAGCCAAAGAACTGTAACAATGGCCTCCTTTTCTTCTTTCCGCAATGTTGTTCACTTCAACAACACCATCCCTAGAATAGCTGCCACACCAAGTAAAACTCTCCCCACAAAATGCGCCACCGCCGCCTCCGCGAAAACCCCATTCCCTTCCGCCACCGCCACCGCCGGACCGCTTAAACTGGCCCCGCATTCGCCCGCGCCCGTGAGTAATTGTATCGTCGCGAAAGCAAATCACTGCAATGTCATGGGCAACGACACGGCCCAGACCGGGCACGAAGAACAAACTCCAGTGTTGAAGATCGCGATCATCGGATTCGGCAACTTTGGGCAGTTCATCGCCAACGGGATCGAGAGGCAGGGCCACATTGTGTTGGCGACGTCTCGGTCGGACTATTCCGAGTATTGCGAACGCCACGGGATCCAGTTTTTCCAGTTAGACACTCAATACCTACACTCTAAAATCCGCTTCTTTTGGTGCTACAATATATATGTAACGTTTTTATTTAAAACAAAAAAAAGGCTATTTCAGAATTCAGATCAAACATACGTGTACATGGCCGAATTAATAAGCATGTAGTATATCTTTTGAGGAGACTAACAACAAACGAACGTTGCTTTGACGAACTGTATACGTATACATAGGAGCATGGATGCAATGTGCGAGGAGCAACCGGATATCGTCTTCGTTTGCAGCTCCATTTTGTCGACGGAGAGCGTCCTCCGCGCCGTCCCGCTCCACAAGCTGAAGCCTGACACAATCTTCGCCGACGTGTTGTCGGTGAAGCAGTTTCCCAGGAACCTGTTTCTTGAGGTAAGCTCATGCAAACATGTAACATGCTCTCCGGTTACCAACTTGAAACCTTTAAGGTAGCGTTTGGTTCAGGTATAAGTAAGAACTAGCTATTACAGAAATAGATACAAGCTATGGGGATAAGAAAAATAGCGTTCGAATGAAAATTGGGTTGTTCCCGAGGATAAGAAAAATAGCGTTTGGATAAATAATATTGAATAAAAAAAAATAGCGGATAGTTATATATAGAAAATAAAAGTGTTGATGAGAATAGTTATACCAGCTTATTTCAGATAACCGAGAACTACTATTTTCGGATTAAAATTTGCGTTTGGATATAAAGGGGATAAGGGATTATCCCTCCCCTTATCCCCCATCCAAACGCTGCCTTAGAATTGTATCAGCCTGCAAATCAAAGCTTGTAGAGTTCGACAATAACTTCCATAAACGATTATTTTCTACGAAACTTTAAACTATCTGATAATAGTATTTTATTACGTACTTTAAGAATAACGATTGTTTTAATTTCTTTTTTTTTTTCTTGGGTGTTTTGCATGTAAATGAATGTTTAGGTTCTACCAGCTGGGTTTGGGGTGGTTTGCACTCACCCAATGTTTGGGCCGGAGAGTGGGAAGCATGGGTGGAAAGGTTTGCCCTTTGTTTACGACAAAGTTCGAGTCTCCCAAAATGGACCCCAAGCTGAGAAATGTGCACAATTCTTAAACATTTTTGAACAAGAGGTTGGTGTATATTCACACACACACATATATATAAATAAATAAAAATATATATATATATATATATATATATTTCTTCTCAGAACCATGATGTAACAACTAAATCAAAATTAGAAATTTTAAAAGGGAACATTCTTTTTTTTTGAAAAAAAAATTGTAAACGTGATAGCAAAATCACACGTCTTGATTTTTTTTCTTTTTATTTTAAATATTTTTTGATTCTCTCATCAGGGCTGTAGGATGGTGGAGATGAGCTGTGAGGAACATGACCGGCACGCCGCGGGCAGTCAATTTATCACTCACACGATTGGAAGGTACAAATANTCTCTCATCAGGGCTGTAGGATGGTGGAGATGAGCTGTGAGGAACATGACCGGCACGCCGCGGGCAGTCAATTTATCACTCACACGATTGGAAGGAACTAGCTTGCACTTTTATTAGAATATGTTTTGAAATAGTATTTAATATTTAAAAATATTAATTTTATAATATAATTTGTAATTTTGTGTGAAAATTATAATTTGTTTGATTTGAGTACTGTAAGGGGTAATAAAAAAATTAATTATTGCACGAGAACAATGCAACAAATTTTTTTTGTGCATAATATATATTGTTGTAGGCTCTTCATTTCATTTACGCAAAAATTGATTAGTTAAGTTGAATTCAGAAAAAAAATGTATCAAGAATAGATGGAAGTGTAGCGCAAAGATAACGATAATAAATTTTCAGAACCAAAATCAAATAAATTGAAATAATTGTATAAAAAAAATTAAATTTTTTTAAAAAACTAGATAAGCATGTTCTAATGGTCTAAAGTGTTATTTGGTGTTTATTCATTTCCGCAGGATTCTCTCGCATTTGAACTTGGAGTCGACTCCAATTAACACCAAAGGATATGAGACGCTCCTTCAATTGGTGATTAATTTGTTTTCGACAATTTAACATAATATATGAAGCTCGCTTTGATTTTCTATTAGTGCTAACTGAATGCATTCATTTTCTCCTTTTCATTTATTTTCCTTTTTGCAGACTGAGAATACAGTAAGTGATAGTTTTGATCTCTACTATGGCCTCTTCATGTACAATGTGAATGCCACCGAACAGGCGAGTGAACATCTGAAAGTTCACAATTGCTTATTTCTAAGAATTCACTTACAATACTATTGATATGTTGACATGCTGATATGTACTGTTTGTATAACACAGATCATCATATTCTCGAATATAGAGGATGTAGCCATGATTAAGGTTTACGAAATATATTACTTAATAATTATTGTGGAAATACAGTATGCTACAATATATTCAACCTAAATGCCAACTTTAAAAAAGAACAAAAAAATAAAATCTCTTCACATGCCAGAGCAAATGTGAAATCTCCAGTACAATTTAGTTCTGTAAACTAATAGCAGTTGTGGGTAACATGTCTCACTTGTCTTGATTCATTAATTCGTGCTTAATTTCCATGTTGACAAAGAAATAACATATCCTCTGAATTCAGAGTGTCTGTTATTAGCGAATCTTTGGGCTCCTAATCTATTAATAGATGCATGCTTTTCCTGAATTGATAGCGTATTTAGATATCTTTTACGTAAACAAATTCAAAGTCATCGTACAGAAGATCTAACTACACTGAATCACTACTGCAGATTGAAAATCTCGACCGAGCATTCGAGACGGTGAAGCAGAAGCTGTTCGGGAGGCTTCATGACATACTGAGGAAGCAGATAGTAGAGAGAGTCCCCATGCAAGGGATACCCATAAAAGCAAGAGAGCCCGCCGCGAGTGCTTACTTCTTACCTCCTGGTGAGAAAATTACAGAGCTCTCGTCGTTCGCGATGGCGCCGCAGGGTGAGACAAGGCAAAGTGAGGTGAATTTGGAGCCAACCGTGACTCGCAGATAGGCGGGAGAGGCGAAGATTTCTTGCGATTGATGTATGTTTTGTTCTCAGTTTGGCATTTGATATTTGATCTATTTTTTGTGCCAATCTATCAACATATATGTACGAGATATATCTTAGAAGATATTAATCTATATTTGATTGCTCATGATGGTAATTTTGGAGTTCATAAATTCATCGAAATGAAGCTAATTTCGCTGTGTCTTTGTAGAATTTAAGTTATCGCTAAGTACAAACTTTAGCTAGCGAAGTTTCAGACTCCATGTAATCGGACTTTGAAAACGTATATATAGACCACTGCTTCCCCCATGATAAAATGGTACAGCATGAGCAAAAGCCCTTCTCCACCGTGATGAGTGCGATTACTATATGCAGAGCAATTTCTATATAATACAAAAGTTAAATGGGATTCACGGTGAAACTGACCACCTACGTACGTTCTGACCAAAAAGAGGACAATCGTCCTACAAACGCGTTAATAAGCACCAGTACGGCACTACTCCCTCCCATTCTTTTTGCCTGGAACACATTGTACGTACCAAGCACATCTATTACTATTACTGTATATTAAAGTTGGTGGTTTTGTCCGTGGACTAATATTACTATGCTGCTACATGCTCTGTGGTTGTCTTCAGTGCACCTGGTGCACCATAAACCACCCTCTCCTCCTCTCTCTTTCTTTATATATATATATATATATATAGAGAGAGAGAGAGAGAGAGAGAGAGAGAGAGAGAGAGAGAGGCTGGTATGCGTCTGACAGTACGAAGTCCTCTGTGTTTTCAAGTGGATGTTGGGACTTTCAAATTAACGATCGGCTCCGTTAGACCAGATCTAGAGTATTTGAATTACCTAAAAAATAAATTTCATGATTTTTCGATATCATTTGCCTAGTGATCGAAGGGGCTCAAATTAATAATTTTAATGGCCATGATGAGCCGTTTACAAGTTTAACGGTGGAAAAATATTCAAATCACGTGAAATTTTGATGAAAATTTTTTTATACTATATATAACAAGGTCAATATTTTTGATCTAAAATTTTAATATCATATCATCACATTTTATAAGATTTTTATTTTCAGCTTTCGATTTTGAGCCATTTCGATCACTAGGCAAATAATATCGAAAAATCATGAAATTTATTTTCTAAGTACTTCAAATACTCCAGATATGTCTAATGGAGTCGATCGTCAATTTAAAAGTCCTTACATCGAAAACAACTTCGAAGCACGGAAGGCTCTGTGCTTTCAGAAGCATACCAGCCTCTCTCTCTCTCTCTCTCTCTCTCTCTCTCTATATATATATATAGGATTTTAAAATTTTATATTATAAAATTTTAAATTTTGGATATTAAAATTTTAAATTTCAAATTTCAAATTCTAAATTTAAAATTATATAATTTTAAAATTTTTAATATTTATTCCCAAAATTTTAATTTCAAAAATTAAAATTTTAAATCTCTATTGTACTTTCTATATTGTTCACCCTAGCAGAGGAAACGAGTGGTTTAAGGATAGGGGCATTGGAATGTTGTGCCTGTTTCTCCTTTTTCTTTTTGTTTGCTAATATATGGTGAATACCAAATATTTGATTCGTCTTTTAGCACACGGCGCTGAGAAAGATATGTTAATTGAAAGATTGTGGAAGTTAGTATATTATTAGCAATGTATCCACACTTTGCAGCGAGTGTGATTTTTAAGTTCATAATTATTATATTATACGTTATATAAAGTTACTTGACAGAGTAGAATAAAATGTTAAATTTTATATATATCACTTATTTGGAGAGAGAGAAGAGAATATTAAATTAAAATTAAAGTCAGAAAGATAGCACTTTTAAATTTTCAAATATAGTATATTTTACTCGTAATGTAAAAAAATAAAAATTAAAAATTTTTAAAAATATATAATTATGAAATTTAAGTTTAAAATTATTTTAAATATTCATATCTTTTGCTTGAAGAAAGAAAAAAAGAGAGCATTAAATTAAAAATTAAACTAAGGGAGTGAGAAAAGCAGCATGCACATTTTTCAATAAGAGAGGAAAAGAAAAAAGAAAAGATAAGAATATTAAATTAAAAAAAAATTAAGTAAGAGATCATTTCCACTGTGGGGGTCATTGGATGGTATAATTGCCATTCAGCCTAACCAAATTTAGTGAGATTAGTCCTCTTGTCGACCATAGCGCTCGTCGCAGAGATCACCTAGACATGGGCGTAACTCTTCAAAAGTTGCTTACACGGTAAAGGACAACGGATCACAAACCTTTAGGTTTTCTCATTACAAACCAACAGCAAATAATGGTAATTAGCGAAGGCCGGAAGAGTAAAACTTGCATATAACATACATATTCATCTAACAAAATCTCCAATGACTTCTTTCGCACAATAAAAATATACTATGCAAGCCAAAAAACTGAAAAGAAAAATAACATTGGAGCAGTTCACTTGTTCAAGACAACATCCCGGACGCATGATAAATCCCTAACTCTGATAACAACATTTTCTCTCTGACCGAAGACACATGAAAAGGATCGATTGCAAATGCAACCCATGAGAGATCCAACTCCAACATTAAACTGAACACTACAACAGGCATGTGAATAAAGCTAAATAATCAAAGCAACCCGCAAGATAAGGCAAAGATGAACATTTGCAGCATCTTATCCTTCTAACTGTAGACCCCATAGCTGCTTTATATCACTGCAAATTTACTATCGAAAGAAAAAGTAAATGTGAGAGAGGGAATTTAATCTTTGCTGTAACAAAAATAAATGCGCAAGCTCAAAAGAAAATCACCTCAGCATCTTCAGCTCCACCAGTCTTTCCCGTGCTCTCCCGAGCCTCTTCTATAAGGGTCCAGAGAGAGTACCAATCAGGTAAAAGAATATTACACATCAAATACAAACAGTTAAGCAGCTTTAATTGAAATCACTTTCGTTATGAAATTAACTGAAATTGATTTTTTAAGTTTGAAGATCCACAATAAACACCTGCATCGATGAAAGTATGCAATAGGGAACAAATTGAGGTTACTCTTTTAATGCTTTCACAAGCTAGTAATGACAGCACGGACTCCACAATCTTTTTCACTAGCAACTAAAAATTGACATTGGAGCAAATATAACTTAATTAAAAGATCAACGATGAGTCTGTTCACGATTGGAATTCGGTGCAAGATACAAAACTGAAATGGGTCACAAACAACCCAAATGACCAATTTTGTAAGCCTCCTTAGTTTGCAGCTTAAGTAGGAATTGGAATGAATGATTTCAGTTCAACCTCAGAACAAGATTGCACCAGTGCCTTCTAGGCCGGTTCAAAATAGTGCATTTAGTCAAGTCCCTCTCCACTTTGGAATGGCAATCAAAGTGGGATTCCCTCCAACCAAACAGTTCCACTAGGTGCCGATCATTCCAATTCCGATTCCAACCCCAAAAACTCCCAACCAAAAAGTCTTAAGTGTGTTCATATCAAGTACCGTATCAGACACTATTAAATATTGTACTCCAAGTAATTCACAATTATGTGCCACTATATAACTGTCAGATATTCTACAACAAAACTACAAATATAGATAGAACTCTGGAACTTATAGATACTTATCGTAGACTATAAGAGACAGGGAATTGTTGTGTATATCATGATTTACAAGAGTCCTACAACGATAATCCAAATTGAAAACAATAATACGGATATTCAGGATAGTTGCTGAATAAAGTTGAGAGCTCCCTATTATAGGTTGAATAAACTATCAAATGTTGCAACAACAATTTCTCATTGAAGGAAAAAAAAAGTGCAAAAAGGTAAATTTAGCTTTAGCTTTTATATGTGCACACTGCACATAGATAATTAGAAGGCCTAATCATGAACATGGATGTGAGCTATGGGTATGTGGTGCCCCACTTTTCAGGGAGGTCGCCCATCCTATAACTACTCTAACCCTAGTATGCTCAACCCTCTTAACCTCTTGGGTCTAGCCATAGCACAAAATACTATAGCCAGAGTAAGATGTTTAGTCCTATCATACTTCATATATAAGAGTATTCCAAATACTAGAGGTGTCACAGTGTATGTCCAAACGCTATAACCGGCGACAACTGGCAACAACCACCAACCAATGTATTGATACTAGCATGAACCATTAATCAATGTTGAAAAATGCTATTACCTCCATCCTCAGGGATGTCAGAGGTCCACAAGGTGAGGTTATCCCTCAAAAGTTGCATGATCAATGTGCTATCTTTGTAAGATTCTTCACTCAGTGTATCAAGCTCGGATATGGCTTCATCAAAAGCTTGCTTTGCTAGGTGGCAAGCCCTGAGATTTAAACAAAGTTAGCAACGTTCTCCAGTAATACGCTGGTAGACAACATATGACTGGAGTTGAGGTTGATTCCATGTACCTTTCAGGTGAGTTCATAATCTCATAGTAGAAGACAGAGAAATTCAAAGCCAAACCCAATCTGATTGGGTGTGTGGGAGAGAGATCTGCCTCTGCCATGCTGGAAGCAGTCTGTGGGCAGTTAAAAACAGAGAACTTAATCAAAACACTTTTCAAGAGCATTCAATAGCAACATTGCCTGCAAGCAGACTGTGAAAATTCAGTATTTCAATAGCTGTAGGTGATCATTCAATTCATAGCCCTCTAACTGAAATAGAATGTGATTTCCATTCAACAGCAACATTGTTTTTTCCATAGATAAGCTACATGCTGGAATGCAAGTAACAAATCAGACGGTTAAACATATAGAAAAGAAATATTTCAACTCAGCATACTAATGATTTAAGTTGAAAGTCTGGTTGCATCTACCATAGCACCTATGAAACATTTTTTCGGCATTTGCATGTCATCTATCTATTGATTGACCATCACAGATTGAAACTGAGTTTGTTTTTCTTCTCAAATATGTTACTATTTCGTCATACAATACAGAAGACCAACAGGGAGACAAAAATAATAACCAACGTATTATGTATTGTATATTATGCACTACTTTACAATCACTTCTTTGATCCGCTTGAATAGCAAGAAAAGAGTATGGCAGTTGCTAAAGATTGAACTGCACTTTCCCTGCAGAATAAGTTGTCAAGGTGATTAAGTTGATTCAGAAAGATCAAGTGGTCTACAAGCACTAAAATTATCAACACATTGAAGAGATTACACTAATACAAACTGAGCATATATCAAAAGAAAATCAATCAAATAACACAGAGAAATAGAACTTGAGCAAGTAAAACTAAAGATCTCCGTTGCATCGCCACAAGGTAATGCATCCGCAACAGCAACAACAACAACAACAGACAAGCCGCAAATTGCAAATGTGAGATGAAAACATCTAAGACTGGCTAAAATGAAGGAAAGAGCAGATCAGGAACTACAAATATTATGGCTTATACCTCATATGCTTTAAGAGATTGCTCTGCAGCCTCTTTCCTCTCAGTCCCAGTCTTAAACTCCGCCATGTAGCGATAGTAATCGCCCTTCCTACGACAGAAGAAAGTGAAATAGAAAACTATCAAACACCACCCCCAAAAAAAAATACAACACCCAAATCCTTCGTGAAATCCGACCCCAAAGCCATTAGATCTAGCTCACATCTTGTAGTAGAACACGGAGGACTCCACTGCCGTCGACGAGGGGATGAGGTGCTCGTCGATCACCGTCATGATGTCGTCACAGATGTTGGAGAGCTCCGACTCCACCTTCTGCCGGTACTCCTTGATCTTCCTCACGTGCTGCTCGTTCCCCTTCGCCTCCTCTGTTTGCTCGGTCAAGGAGAGGATCCTCCACGACGCCCTCCGCGCCCCGACCACGTTCTTGTACCCGACCGAGAGCAGGTTCCTCTCCTCCACCGTGAGCTCCACGTCGAGCTTCGCCACGCTCTTCATCGCGTCCACCATCTCTGCACCATCAAAAACCAAGCCGATCAAGCACAAAGAACAAAACCCTAAGGCAACGAGATCTGGAGATCCGAGACGCGGAAACCCTCACCCTCATAGCGCTCGGCTTGCTCCGCGAGCTTGGCGATGTAGACGAAGCTCTCCCGCGTCGCCATCAGAGATCCGATCCGAGATCCCGCTTCGCAAGATCAAGAGAGGCGAAGCGGAAGTGTGTGCGTGTGCGCGCGCGCGTGAGAGAGAGAGAGAGAGAGAGAGAGAGATGGGGATGGGGATGGGGTTGGAGTGGGTGGGGGGGGGTTTGGCGAGGAGGAGGAGGAGGAGGAGGAGGAAAGGGTAAAACCGTAAAATCGTAAAAAGAGGGCGAAATCAAAACAGGGGCGCAGAGGCGGCGACTACTATTTATAGGATGTGACAGTGCGGCGGGATTTGAGCTGGACCCCGCGGGGGGAGTGTGTGAGCCGTTGGATCCGCGGGGGATGGGGGTTGGATAAGTCGTGCGCTCTGAAGCCGAGATGGAAAATTTAGGTGCGAGCAGTGAGGTGGGACCCGAACCCATTCGCTGCGGTGCGACTTGCGTGGGTCACGGCGATCATGCTTAATTTGCACGGTCGAGATCCTCTACAGCGTCTGACCGCAAAGAAATCATATAATCATATAAATATATGATAAATAATAAATATAGTAGCATAGTTTCTATTCAAATAGCACCACAATTAATTAAGTTTATATTAAGATACAATTTTTTAAAAATATTTTTGTATTTTTATCCAACATAGAGACTATTAATGGGATTTTTTTTTTGAGCGATAGGTAGTATGCTATCCGTTTCATTTATTTTATTTAAAAATAAATTTGGCTAGAAATGTGAATCAACTAGGATTCAAATTTTGGATCTCGAGTATTAACCACCAAGCCCTTTGCCACTTATCTTAGGAACAATCGGTTATTAATGGGATATATTGCTATTAATTGGTATATATAGATATATAGATATGACAATTTCACTTTGTTGAAATTTTGTGATGGTTGTTTGGTTTGAAAGTAGCGTTAAATAATCAATGTTGTTATTTGTTTCGCCATAATAAAGAAACAGTAGAAATTCGAGTTATCTAAAACAGCATCCTGTACAAAAGTCAATTACGATTAAAAAAAAAAGATGAAAAAAAATAATTAAATAGTATAATAAATAATGCTAGCTATTTATAATTAAATATATTTATTTATGACACTAATTACTCTTTTATTTAGTTTGCATGTTTAAAATATAATAAAATTTGATTAGTTTAATTAAATATTTATATATTTTTATTTTACAATTTAATTATTGTATTATTATAATTTTAAAAATAATTTAGTTGTTTTATATTATTTTTTTAATTATATAGAAATAGAATTATATTATTTTTATTTATAATATTATTGTGACGCCCCAACTTCCCAGGGGGTCACCCATCCTAGGACTACTCCCGTCCTAGCACGCTTAACTCTCTTAACCTCTTGGGTCTAGCCACCACCTAAAATGCTTAAGCCGGGTTAAGAGTTTAGCCCTATTATATCTTATATATAGGACTATCTGGGGTCTCACAATCTCCCCTCCTTTAAGCCCTGACGTCCACGTCAGGCTCAGACTCACAAGTACCAGGCGATGTGAGAACCGTCATCCAGACCCTGGCTCAGCCGAGACTCATCTCACACTTCCGGCTGGTAATTGGCTCTGATACCATCTGTGACGCCCCAACTTCCCAGGGGGTCACCCATCCTAGGACTACTCCCGTCCTAGCACGCTTAACTCTCTTAACCTTTTGGGTCTAGCCACCACCCAAAATGCTTAAGCCGGGTTAAGAGTTTAGCCCTATTACATCTTATATATAGGACTATCTGGGGTCTCACAATTATAATTTATTATTTATTAAATTATTTATTAGTTATACATAAATTATAATTTTCATATCATTCACTTTCTGCAAAATAAACAGCAAAATTAAAAAAAAAAAAAATTTACTTCCATAACTACGCAACAAACAACAGAAGAGAAATAGGCTTTACCGAACTCGACCTCAACCCCAAATCTAGTTTCTGTACAATAAACAGACGCTAAAGCATTGTACTATCAAGAATTACATATAAATAAAAGTGCACCAAATTGTTGTCTTGCATTTACACTGCAAGTGTAGGATATACATATGCTGCAACTGTTTTTACATATCCACACGCGCACAGAAGGAAAAACTTACATCTTAAATGGTTTTGGAGCAGCAACTAGCCAAATATATATATTATGATTCCTCTGCATTCACACTTCTTGTCCAATTATACCTGAGAACATTTAAACATAGTCCCTAAAACACCACCCCTTTTATGTTCTCACATTGACCAAAGAGCAAAAAGACAAATTCTCCTAGCTAAGCATGCAACACAACCATTCAGACACAAAGGTTGTGTCACCGTTGAACTGAGATTATGTAGGGAGCTTTACTACAGTGAAACCGTCTAATTCACCATTCATACTGCTTTAAGATTCTAACGCTATATATGTATGATCAATATGGTTAGACTAAATCTTAACCATCCGTAGGGAAGCTGATCGATCTCTAGATTTGTTTGTTCGGTATCATCACATAATTGCACAAGAACCAGGATTATCATCGCTGAACATGGTCCGGGCCTCGTCGCTGACGACGTGGGTGTAGGCCGGCTCCTGGTAGTAACCGTAGAGGTTGGAATCGTCGTAGCCGTGTACGTGGTAGTTGTAGGAGCTCGAGTTGGTGTTGAAGGCGATACGGTAAGCCTGAGTCGGTAGGTGGTGGTGGTAGTACCGTTGGGTGTAGAAGTGATACTCCGGGTTGAAAGGGTACGGCCACAGTACCGCCCTGCGGCCCGTGCTCCTCGCCGCATCCAGCACCTTCTTCTGGTCGGCCCACCCGACCACCGTTACCTTTTGAATGTTGCGATCTATGTCTACGTTTTGCACCCCTGCGCATATGCATGCTCATGTGATTAACAACAATCCAACAACTAAGTTTTTTTTAAAAATAACATGATTTTTCTAATTGAGAAGCATAATAAGATGTTTCATTCGGAGAAAAGTAGTCTAGAGTTTCTGGTTATAGAGTAATTGAAGATAAGCATTTGGCTAGTATCCAAGAGCGTAAGCATAAGCTTGAGTAAGTAATAAAAAGCAAGCAATTTATGGTAATTTATGGAAATTATTAATGTTTTCTCGAATAACATTACTCAACAACACTTATTAGAGGTAAAAACCAAGCCAATCAAATTGGCCGTGTGGGATATATATAATAATTGATGCGCAACTTATGTACGTGCGCATGCAGTACAATAAGAAAATGTTAGGATTGATCTTTTAAGAAACAAATTCCAAACCAAAGAATCATGTATTGTAATTTACAATCATATTTGTACCTTCAAGCTTTTCAAGCGCCTTCCTCACTTTGTTCTCGCATCCAGGACAGTCGATGTTTACGTGCATCTCTACAATCTATTTACAAACAAAAGTTTTCATGAAAATCTCCAAAAATAAAAGGGAATATAAAGAAAGTGAAGAGACGAACCGTCATATTGGATTCTCCTTCTTAGCGAAAGATAGAGAGAGTAAAACTAGAAATACTTTTGATTTTTTGATTTTTTTTTTTTAGTCTATGCATAAATCTGTGCTAACATTGCATTTCCACATATGTATACATATATATATCTACAAGGGTCTCATTAAATAAATATTTTGTGAATATAAAATTGAGAAGATACTTTGTTTTGTTCCTAAGTAGTAGTCGGTCAATTAAAAAAAAAAAATGTAGTAGTTGCATGGACCGGCATTTTCGGTGTAGCTTACGCCCACTTTTGCGTAAAAAGAGCGACCTTCAACCAATGAAATGATTCCACATCAGCTTATTTTTATTATTATTATTTCCTTGACTTGTGATCTTTTCCTCCTTGACAAGTGCGAGGAAAGGGAGTTAACTATAATTAATTAAACTGTAAGTTATATTTGATGAAATTAATTTTCACTAAATTTTTATGCTTTGTTTGTAATGATGTAAGTGATTTCACCGAAAATTGAATTCTTATACTTCAATTGTTTGATTTGATAAAAATCAAATTCTAAAAAAAAACAATAAACTCCTAGCATCTAAAAATTTACACTTAAAATTAAGAGATCGAGAAATTTAGAGAGAAAAAGAGAGAGAACTGGACAGAGGATCGCTCATGAAGGATCTGCTCTGAGGAGTTCGAAGAAAATGGAAAACGGAAAATGGAAAATAAATTCGGCGCAGTTTTGATTCGAATTTAAGTTTGATACATTGGACTTGATTAAAGTAAGTTCGATTTAGTCATCCTTTCATATACATTATAACAAACATCTATACGTGGTCACTTCACCCGAACTCGAGTTTAGCTCTTCAAGTTACACGAAACCACATTCCAAAACTCGAATTTATCCAATTAGTTTCTAAATTTTAAGATGTTATTTATTTCGAGTAAGTGTTGTCCATGAGAGATATGAATTCTGCGATAGGTGTAGACGAAAAGTTCTCCCAAATCCAATGAAGTCCTCTATTGTGGAAATAGATATGAATCTCTAAACAAAGTAGAATGATGGTTTAAATAGATCAGAAGTCTGTTTACATGGCAGAGATCAAGTCGGGGCGAGTCATTATTGACTTGCGGGCAACGTGAGAGGTTGAATTCTACCGGAGACTAGGCACTTTAGATACATTGATTATCCTTTTATAAGAACTCAAACTTTTAAAATTAGTGATTAGTGTCGACAATCTGCAAATAGTGTCAGAATATATCACGAATTCGATTCTCTCATATTGTATATTTAAGCAGGTGGTAGAGGAGTACTATGCGCTTAAATGAATCAGCATCCTGCGAGACTCGTGGGCAATGTACCCATAAATTAACGGTGAACGACTTTTGTTCCCAAAAATATGAGCATATATTCTTGGAGAACTAATCCATGTTTGTCTCACTTCCAAGCAACTAAGGGTCCGTTTATTTTGGTATAAGTAGAATAATGGAACTCAAGTTTCATCATTTTCGTTATTTGTTTTGGTATAAGTCAAAATAATAATGTAACTTAAGTTACGTTAGAGATCCACTTCACCTACTCTCGATTTTCTCTTCTAAAGTGTCGAACTCGGCTTCTGCCACACTCAATCTCCTATAAAAAATTTATTACATAGTAAAAATCAAATTCTACTTCCTTTATAATAGGATAGAATTATTTTATTTATAATAAATTAGGATTACTTTTAAATAATAATAAAAAAATTACTTATATAATAAGTCAAATTTTATCACGATAAATTTACTACTATATTTAGGAGATAACGAGATCCACTTATTTATATCAAAATAAATATTGGAACTCAGAAAACTAATTTTATCAGCACTAAGTTATATCAAAATAAACAGAAGAAGTAATTGAATTTAACTTTCAGATTGTACTACCGACCGTCCTTAGAGTAAGTGGCAAAGGGCTTGGTGGTTGGTACCCGAGACCTAAGTTCAAATCCTAATTGATTCACATTTCTAGCTAAATTTATTTCTAAATAAGATAAACGAAACAGATAGCGTGCTACCTATTTCTAAAAAAAAAAAAAAAAACTTTCAAATTATACTAGTTATGTCAAAACAAACAACATAAAAATAATAACATAGACGCTGGTTAGGAAAGTGGAGAAAAGCGACGTGGCGTTGCTGATCTGATATGGCATTGTGTGATTGGACAGCCGTCGGAATCTCCACGTTTGTGTCCTTTGTGGGTTAGCCGAGACCCTGGACCCAGGGAGCCGTTCGGCTGTCACATTGGCATGCAAAGTGTGAGAGACAAGCGTATGTACAAGTAGCACCATGTTCCAAAATTTCATGCCGCTGATATTCTGATAATGGTGCCACAAAACATGCATACGATCTAATCGGAATACGCCATATGCCCTCCTCTTGCATTAGCAATCTTTTTGGACGACGAAGTAGGATATAAGTAATGCCTTATGCATACACACGAGCATGTATATAATTAGATTTAAACTATTTAATGATAACTTATACCGAACATAGTATATTATAATGCATTTGTAAACATTTTTTCATGCTCTTTATTAACTTATTAGTTACTACATGCCCGGTAAATTAGTCAATGATAGTACTGGCAATCCAATGCGTTCTTTGTGAGCCAATTTGTGTTCGGTTCGAAGTGAATTCGAGACTGATCGCTCATCAAATAAACGAGTCGAATACGAGCTGAATTTTTTGGCCTGAAATCTTAACCAGCCGAATACGAATTAGAGTCAGCTAGCTCGTGTTCGGCTCAATATAACTCAAACACACACACATATATGTATATATTATAAATTTTTACTATTTGGATTTTAGACTAACTCAAATATAAAAAAATCTATATTTTGTGAATTTCAATTATTAGATTAGGATTCTAATTTTTATTTTTAAAATTTTTTTTAATCTAATAGTATGGTTGACAATCAACTTATTGTTCGCAAGTCAAGTCGTGTTCGGCTCGTTAATAAATAAGTCAAACATGAGCTGAATTTTTCAGCTTGATATTTTTACGAGACGGCTCATATTTAGCTCGTTTATTAAACAAGCCAAGCACGAACTAACTCTAACTCGCTCGTGTTCGGCTTATTGATAGTCCTTGTCAAGGAGATACATTGAATAATATATGTTTATGCATCAATTGTGTCAAAAAAAAGGGCAAAAAAAAAGAAAAGAAAAGAACTTATGAATCTAAGCATTGCTAAGTATATGCTGAACCTCTCCGGAGGGTAGTTGGAAGTACCCTTTACAATATTACTTAGTTACTATATTCATTGCATAGTTGTTGGGAGTAATTAAATATCTTCCATTTGAACAGGTCTATATTTTAAGTCTTAAACAAGATTTATTTGAAACTTTCAGGGATTGGCTCAGCTGAATTATGAATGGCTCATTGTTAAAGATCGATATACGTGATGTCACGCTGCCTAACTCACCCGCTGTTTCTATTAACCTTGGATCGTAATATTACTTTTCCTCTCTTTCTTTAATTAAGATTATTCTTCTTTCTCTTCGTATTAGATCAATTTTATGTTTTTATATAGAATCAGAGCATGTAGTGAAATAATAACAAATAATAAAAGGTTGTACACTACAATGAAAGCAAAAGAAAAGGCACAGAGAGACAAAAATACCATGTAGCTACATTCCTGCATCACCTTTTGAAGGAACATCAATAAAATTGGCTTAAAGAGGTAAAGATTTTGTTAAGGTAGTAACCTTGCATTGCATATTACCGCGCACCGAAAAGAACAGATGAAATCCGAAGAGCACAAATTCCACAAAAGATGTGAATAAAATTGTTCGTTAGGAAGGAAACGACACCAATATACAAATTCCAACCTGTGGAATGGTGTTTATTATTAGTTCCCATTATTTTATAGTTCAAGAAGATTACAATGCAGAAGCACTCTGCCAGCCAAAATTACACATCAACTTTAGAGAACAAATTAAAAGTAGTGGAAAGTCGCAAAGTTGCATAATACACTCTCTGGGACGATCGCAGAGACAGCATTTTCTTATTGAAATTACACATTCACTGGTAATATACAAAAAAAAAAACCCCAACATTTAATGATCTAACCAGTGTTCCTCAATCCTGCAGCGATACCCTTCATGGTCAAGATGAGGGTGTCCTCCAGTCCGGGGGCGTACTCACTTGCGGGGTTCAGCTTCACCAGTTCGGCCTGCTTGTTCGAATCCAAGATCTCCTTCGACAAGGGGGGGCGCACATCTACTTTGAAGTTCGGGTCTCTAATCCGCTTCAGTGTGTAAGCTTGGCAGACGTTCAAAGTTGTTATATAGGCCTCACGCAGGCGTATCCTCTGTTTCAAGTAAGGGTCCCCTTCGAGAAGATCCGTGTGGCCTGCAACCTGTATGAACAAGATAAAAGAAATGAGATTAGAGCTGTATACGGAAAGGAATTTAGCATTCACCTTAAATATGTGTGTATAGAGACAATTTCAAAATAACTCCTTGAAATTTGGCCTTAATTTCAATTTCGTCCCAGAGTTTAAACCACTGAAAAACTTTATTCAAAAAAGAAAATTGTCCCTAAAGATTTTTACTTAATTTTGGTTTTATGATTCGTACATGAAAATTTTCCATATTAACAAAGAAAAGGTGTAATTATGGTGTGGACATGAACCTTCTCAGACAATAGGCTGACAATTTTTAATAACTACGCAAAAAAAAAACTTTGGAGACTAAATTATTGCAATTAATAGTGTTAGGATGAAATTGAAATCAAGGACAAATTTCCGGAATGAAATTGCAATAAGCCCTATGTACATAAATAAAGGTGCAGAGATCACCTTAAGAAGAAGCTGTTTCGTCTCCTCATAGTTGGCTCTCAGTTGCTCCCCAAACGGCTTCAATTCATCAGAGACTAGCAGTTTGTCATATAAAGCAGCTATTCCTGGATCTCCCTTGGCGAAAACCATCTCAAGTAGGTCCAATGTGACTCTGAAAAATGGCCACTCATTGTACATCTCCTTTAATATGCGAAGATTCCTTCTGTCCTTTCGCAATATATGTTTGAATGCTGCACCGAAGCCAAGCCACACGGGAAGGTGAAACCTTGTCTGTGTCCACGCAAATATCCATGGGATTGCACGGAGGGATTCTATGCCTCCGCTGGGCTTCCTTTTTGATGGTCGGCTGCCAATGTTCATCCTGCCATATTCTAGTTCAGGTGTAGCCTACAAACATAGAAGACGAAGCTCATCGTTCTGAAATCAAGTGGATACTCATACTACTATTTTCAAAGAGTCAAATTACAGAAGTATAACTTTGGGCTGACTGAGATTTCCGAATTTTCTATTGGTGAATATTTATGTAGTTTTAAATGAAAATTATGATAAGTATATATGAAAAGAACAGTTCAAAGTGTTCCAAGAAAAAACGAAAAAAAGGCGTTTATAGTACCAGTATTAACACAACTACTCAAAATCTAGACCATTAGAACTGGCAACATACCAGACGGAAGTACTCAACGAAACGAGGCTCTTTGAACACAACTGACCGGTATTCCTCAGTGGCCACAACAGCGATCTCATCCAAGATTGCCCTCCATTCTGGCTTCGGGGAAGTAGGAGGGCGCATACCATGCTCAAGAGTGGCAGCAGTGTACCTCTGAAGTGTTTTAAAGCAAAGACGTTCTTCCCCAAAAGACTGCTCAATGACCTCTCCTTGAACTGTCACACGAAGAGACCCATTTATAGTTTCCGGTGGCTGAGATAATATAGCAAGATGAGTCGGCCCGCCACCTCTCCCCACAGTCCCACCTTTCCCATGGAACATCGTCAACTTCACACCATATTGCTTCGCCACCTGTACGAGCTCCTCTTGAGCTTTATACAACTGCCACGCTGCAGAAAGCCGGCCGGCATCCTTGCCAGAATCAGAATATCCAATCATGACCTCCTGCTTTCGGTTAATCCTATTTAAGTACCAGTCGATTGAGAAAAGCCGGGCCATGGCTGCAGGTCCTGCCTCAAGATCCGCAAGCTTCTCGAACAGCGGTACAACCCTCAACGGCTGCTTCACGTTGCACTCACGTTGTAGAAGCTCGACCGCAAGAACATCAGATGTTGCAGTTGCCATTGAGATTATATAGGCCCCGAAATTGTCTGCAGGGAGCTCCGCAATGACATGGAACGTATCTAAAACATCGGCAATCTCCTCAGTTTTAGGAAGGTCGGGTCCGAAAAGGGGGCGCTTGCCTCGAAGTTCAGATAATAGCCATTCTTGGCGTTTCTCTTCGGACCAGTCACGGTATGAGCCAATCCCTAGGTGCGTGGTAATGGCATCCAAGACGTCGGTGTGGCGGTCAGATTCTTGCCTGATGTCCAGCTTCACAAGAGAGAGGCCGAAGGTCGATACTTGCCGCATGAAGTCAAGAAGGCTCCCATCAGCTATGACGCGATCACCACAAGAGCAAAGTGATCTGTAACAGAGCTCAAGGGGTTCCAGAAACTGCAAATAATGCAAGTGGCATTAAAAATCATAAAGGAGAGAAACCCTTTTCATAAACATATGTTTGAGTACATGTGTGCAGTCAATCTAGCACCTAGACATTTATCTTTTAACGAAATGGATAAGAAAAGAACAAATATTAAATGTGAGGATAAACTATTTGCAACAAGAAATACAACAAGTTCTTCAGAAATCAGATGCAATCTCATTGCAAAAGGTGCAGTTTCAGCAGAAATCAGTTCATTGAAATTGAGAATAGAAATAGATTGAAATTGGGAATTTTGAAGAAATTTACAACAGTAGTCTGCAGCAAAAAAAAGCAAACTATGCACTAATGTATGACATACTGTTGACAGCATTATAATTTTTGTTTATGGCTATGCGGACGGTAATAAAATTAATGAAGAAGAACCTGCTCAACATTGGTGAAAGTTGCCTCCAAAGGAATGTCAGAAGATCCGTTTGACAGAATATTGCGGGAACGTTCACGAGTGTTATATAGCTTACTCCTCACATCATCAAGTATGACACGATAAGGTTCATTTGCTGGGACTTGTTTCCAGAACTCTGCGTGCATAACATCCTCAATACTACAGCATCAGCATAATTACCAACACAATAAACAGCAACTTTTGGGGGTCAAAAAGATTACTTAATATAAGTTAGCAAAATTCATTTTTTATACTTCAAACACAAGCATAATAGATAGGTATTGAATTTGTGACAGTTGAATTTTGTAAGCATGTCTGTAAAATGGTAATAGAGGTGGCATAAGTCACAGCAATCATCGTCATATTTTCCAATTATAGGATTCAATACTGAGAGTGTCATGGCCTTAACAGGAAAATAATTGGATTGCGATGATGATGATAACGATGATTACAACTGATGACCATGAGGTTACAGTGGCAGAACAATTCCTGCATACCTATATAATGTTTAGCATCTTTCCTTGAGGATCGGAGTAACTCATCAGCACGAACATGGAGTTCATCACTACAGCGCCACATAGACAGCTAGAAACATAAGATGTTGTTAGTAGACTTTCGGATGAAGACATAAGCGGAAAACCTTCAATCATTCAAAATTATTATCCATGAACAGCAAAAAATTAGATGGTGATGGGTGGGTTGTTGCAGTACCTCAAACATTAGATCTTCTATCTGAGAATAGTACAAATTTGCAGCCATCATCCTGGCCAGCAAGCATACATCCCTTGTAACCTCAGGAGTAACTCGGGGGTTTCCTGAATAACACATTTAGGCAAATATATTAACTCCAAGATTTAAATAGGCCAACTTGAGGGATGTTGACCCAAACTGAAGCTTCTATAGAAGTGTTGTTTGAGTATAACTATTCAAAGGATCGTCAATAGCTTTCTACTAAATTCTCCTAAATAGCCTTTCCATGGCCACAAAAGTAGAAGTTTCAAGTTTCCGCTACTGAGGTTTAAAATATCATTTTCAAACTTTCGTTTGTCAAAGGCGCGGTTTTCTTTTTTTATTATTATTACAAAAGCTGCTCCATAAATCAGACTAAAGAGGTTTAGTCATGTACAAATTTAACAAATATAATCAGGAAGCTGTACATAACTAACAAGATGTGAACTGCTGAAACCAAGTATGGGAACATTTCTTGTCCTGTTGCTAAAGAGAAATTTGAACAACTAAACCATTGGAACAGAATATATAATTGATATAACGAGAAGAACCAAGTACCATCGCGATCACCACCCATCCAAGAAGAAAATTGAATAAGAGGCACATTATAAGGGAGACGTTCATTAATCCCAATGTTCTTCAGAGCCGTATCGACACGACGCAAGAACTTTGGCACACCCTTCCATATAGTTTCATGAAAGTAACTCATCCCAGCCCGCATTTCATCCTGTGGAGCAGGTTGTATTCTTCGGATCTCATCAGTTCTGAAAGCAGCTTGAATCTGCGAAGGAAGAACAGGGAGGAGAACAATAATACAATGTCACTCAAAAATGAGAATGGAAAAAGTTACGATACCAGCAATTTTACAAATTTGCATGATATTAAGAGAAGAAAAAAAAAAAATTAATTTACCTCTCTCTGAAGAGCTTCATCAAGCTCATATTTTTCATCAGCAGTGATGTCCTTAGCACACAGTTGAGTCAAACAATTCCTTATCCTGAAAATATTCCAAGAATTTGTGATAATAAGATGTCATACCATCATCTATAAAATATAAATTATTTGCAGCACAGCATTTGAAAGCTGTTTGAAGTATATTTGCAGCAACGGAATGGCACAGAGAAGCAGGGGCAAGAACTGCTACAGCCAAGATCAATATCCCAATGACAAAATAAATAAAAAACCAAGAGGAAAGAAGAAAAATTTATTACGTTAATCTTTTATAGCATGTGCAAGCCACTAGATCATGCAATCAAACAACATCCAGTAGTCAAACTGTCACTTTTCCAATATCAAATTACGAGAAGCTTGTAAATTACTTTCTTAGAAGTTAAACTTCCATCAGCCCATATCCATAGAAAAAACTCCCTCTTGACTTTTCACTCCAACCCCATAAGAATAAATACTGCAACTCAAATTTACTAGACAAGATACCTTTTTTTTTGGTTTGTTTGGGTTTAAGAATCAATCAACGAACCTCGCATGCTTTTGAAGCACTGATCTCCTGACCGACTGAGTTGGATGAGCAGTGAAAACCAGGTCGACCGTCTGGTTCTTAAGGGCATCAAATACCTCCTCCGGCGATTTGTTGTAATCTTGAACAAGCCGTTTAAGGGTCTCTTCGATATCGGACTCCGTAATAGCTAAGGCCTCATCGCCCAAATCACCCTTCTTCTGCTTGTTCCTCCTCCTAAATGCGATCTGGACCTCCTCGGCCAAATTGGCCAGATTAAGCATGTGCGAGAATGAGCCCGCGACGACAATCGAATCGCCAGGACTCAAACTAGTCAACATTTTCCCTAGCTCGTCCAGCTTCGCAAAATCGCTTGCGCTCTCATAAGTTGCCGATAACTCATAGCATTCTTGCACCTACAATGCACAAATTCGAATTCAAACCAAATCTTATTACAGTGCAAAGTTCAAATACACAGTTTTGACACTATAATAAAAGAGCATTCCTTTTTTTCCCTCCAAAATGAGACCTTTAGTCAACTAAACCCCATTTCTCGTCACAATTTTAAGAAATAAGCTACAATAGCATTTTTTTTTTTTTTAAAAAAAAAGAAAAAGGGAGCGATTAAGCAAATCTGAGTTAGGAGGGTTACGAATTCTCGGAGAGCCTCGCCGTGCAGGTCCTGGAGGATGTCGAGGAATCGGTCGACGAGGAGCGCGTCGTACTCGATGAGCTTGTCGTCCTCCGACACCTTCGCCGGCGCGAGGAGCCTCAGTTGCGCGTCGATCGACTGGTGCCTCTCCACCGAACTCTTCGCCATGTCCTCTCTAAACCCTAATCCTTGCTCCTAAACCCCTCACCCTCTCACCCTCTCTCTCTCTCTCTCTCTCTCTCTCTCTCTGCTCTCTCTAAACTTTCACCGAGTCTATATATAGAGAGAGAGAAGGAGCGCACCCTCTGGCGCGGGCGAAGGGCAAAACAAAGGTTCGTCCCCCGCACGCGGCGCCAACCGCAGCCACAGAAAAGGGAAGGGGGGTGGAGGGAGGAGCTGACGAGGAAGAGGACGATGCCGATTTCGCTTTCGCTAAAGAGAGTGATGAGTTGGGGAAGATGAAGAAGAAGAAGTAGAGAAATACGGAGAGAGAGAGAGAGAGAGAGAGAGAGAGAGAGAGAGGTGGAGGTGGGAAAAATTTTAGAATGCAGTGATTATATTAGCAACGTGGCGTACTTCACCAATCAAATAGCGTTATTAGAATTATCGGTCACATCATAATTATAACAAATGGGAAAAACCTCAAATACCTCTAAATACACTACATTTTCTAACTTTAATATCCCGTAATTTAAATTATATCAAGTTAATAGCGCGTGGTTTAATATTTAGTTAAATTATATACAAAAAAAAATTTTAGATATTCTATATAAGTTTATCAAATATTCATTTTAATACCTTTTAGTTTTAACTTTGTCACTAATTTAGCAAAAAAATATTCCGAAATAGATAATAAAAAAAAAAGAAACTACAGAATACTAACTTAATATAAAATAAAAACCACAGAGTACTAACTTGATACATTTTAAATTACAGAGTACTAAAATGAGAAAATGCGAAATCACAAAATACTAAGTTGATACACTTTAAATCATAGAATACTAAAATAAGAAAGTACAAAACTATATGGGGTTACATAAAAAAAAATAATGATTGATTTGTTATTGGTAATGTAGTACAGTTGTGAGATTCAATGTGGAGGTGGAGATGATATGCGGGGAGAATGAACGGACCGGTCGCTCTTTCATGTATAGGCCAACGAAGACGCCGTTTTCTCATCATTGTTTTGGGGCTCATCTGTGGGGCCCACTTTTTTCATCTGTGGTCCGCGTGTCAGCCCAACGGGCCCACGGCTAGTTACTTCATCGACCGGACAATCTCTCATAAAATATCTAAACTTTGCCTGAAACGTTTAGATGGGATATAAGTAAGAATTAATTGTTCCAAAATAGATATAAGATAAAATATAAGATGAATATAAAGTAATTTTGTGTTTGGTTGAGTATTGAGTCTACTAGTTCATGTATAAGTAAAATAGTGTTTGGTTGAGTATTGGATTTAGTTCAGGTATAAGCAAAATAGTATTTGGTTGAAATAAATGGAATAAGAAGGACAGTGGGTGGTTATAAATAAAAAATAATAATATTACTCTCTTTATTATATTTGAATTAAAATTTTATATTTTATATTTTATATTTTAAATTTAAATATATAACTCTTAAATTTCAAATATTTAAAATTAAAATTTGAATTTAAAAATCTCAGCTTCGAAAATTCAAAGTTCTAAATTTTAAATTTTAAATTTTAAATTTAAGATCAAATCTAAATTTAAAAATATAAAATTTTAAATTTTAAATTTTAAAAATTAAATATATATCAATTTAAAATTTATAATTTAAATTTTAAAAATTAAAATTTAGAATTTAAAATTATATATTTTAATTTTAACGAATTCTGGTTGAGACAGTATCTAAATTTAAAAAATTTATTTTAACCTAAAAGTTTTCTATACGAATCTCAAAGCTGCGTATTCAGCAAAATTCTAATAAAGAAGCATATGATATGCCTCATTCTTTTTCCTTTTTTTTTTTTTAACTTCATTGAAGGGTTTTCGAAAATTAGTAAGTGTTCAGTTAACTTTTTAACAGAGAAATTAGAAATATTAATTTTAAAGAGAACATTTTAAGCATTGATTTTGGACAATAAATGAGAATATAGGATTTAATTAATTTTGCAAATAAATCTAATAAGTGTGGGTCCATGGGATGTTGACAACAAACGCAATTTTGCCTCATAACCTGGAATCAACTAATGATGTGGTCCATGTTGATTTTCTTGTCTTTTTTTCTGTGAGAAAAAAAAAAAAAATCTAAAGAGTGTGGAATTTAAGAAAAGATGAATTAAACAGAAGAAAGTTAAAGGGCGCCATTTATTTAGAACGGCGTATAGTTGAGGGGTCTCCATAAATGTTAAACGAGAAAATTAATAATTGATCAACATGATCAAATGAATCACTCAGGGGTCTCCATAAATGTTAAACGAGAAAATTAATAATTGATCAACATGATCAAATGAATCACTCACACACACACACACACACACACACAGAGACACACACACACACAGATGCGCTCGCGCGTGCGCGCACACACGCATGTGCACTAGAGATGTCAACAGGTCGGATTCGGGGCCGATTTTTTAAAATCCGAACCCGAATCCGACTCCAAACTTGAGACCCGAACCCGAACCCGACAGATTTTAAAAATTCATATCCAAACCCGAATCCGACCAAAAATCCGAAACCCGAACCCGAACCCGAACCCGAAAATTAGAACCCGAAACAATTATTTTTCTTTTTAGTATTTCAAAATACATTATATTAAATCTAAATTTTTAAAATACAAATTCAAATATAACATCATATATATATATAATACAAAATAAATTCGGGTTCGGGTCGGGTTCGGGTTCGGGTCGGGTATATATATTATATAATACAAAATAAATTCGGGTTCGGATCGGGTTCGAGTTCGGGTCGGGTGCAGTCAAAATCTATATTCGAATTCATATCCGTCGGGTTTCTATTTTTGATATCCATATCCGAATCCATATCCATTTAGCATCGGATATATCCGTTTCATTTGGGTTCGGGTTCGGGTTCAGATAAAATTTCGGATATCTATAGTTCCATACCCATTGACATCCCTAATGCACCCATTAAAAATAAAACACTTGTGAATCAAAAGTAAAGTTTTGGTAGTAGCAAAAGTTAAAATGAATTTTCAGAGTTTTAAGAATAGTAAATCATATGAAAACACTGCAGAAACAACTAATAACTGTTTAGGGACCTACAAACAATGTTGTAATTAGCCCCCGAATTAGTGGGTTTTCAATGATAAAGCATGGAAAAGAAAAGAATCAAACACTCGGGTCGATTTCTTGTTCCAATGGGTGACATTTGATGTGAGTCGTAAGAGACCAATCTTTCCATTTTTTAATACGAGAAAAAGGTCCTCCATTTATTAATTAACGGAGAGACCTTATAATAATTTCCACTAATTAATTAGCCGCATGGGTATTTCCTTAAAAGCGTAGCAAAAAAAAATGGGGAAAAAAAAAAAAAAAGACATATATACCTGGCATTCACGACGGCGTCAAACATATTGAGATTTCAAATTCGATGTGCTCTTCTTTTGCCCATAGCATGATACAAAATGTTGCCCAATTTGATTAAAAATATATCCAAAATGTCACCTCAACTCGTCACACAAGCATATTTTAAGCATCTGATGATCCGATAGGGAATATTCCTTTCCTTCTTTATGGCCTGTGAAGGTATTGGCAAGAATCATATATATATATATATATATATATATATATATATATATAAAGTGAGGTTACTATGCTATCGAAAGTACGGAGCCTTCCGTGTTTCCATCTCGTTTTCGATGTTGTGACTTTCGAATCGTCGATCGGCTCCGTTAAACATGATCTAGAGTATTTGAAGTTTCTAGAAAATAAATTTTATTATTTTTCGATATTATTTGCCTAGTGATCGAATGGGCTCAAAATCAACAAATTTCAATGGTCGTAGTGAGCCGTTTGCAAGTTTAACGGTGTAGAAATATCCAAATCACGTGAAATTTTGATAGAAAATTCTTTATACTATATAAAACAAGATCAATATCTTTGATTTAAAATTTTAATGTCATATTATTANTTATCTCTAAAAAGTGATGATAGGAATTTTATAATCAAGGTCGAGAGTATAGATCTTGTTCTAAATAGTTTAAAAAATTTTCTAACCAAAATTCAATTGATTTGAATATCACTACATCGTTAAACAAGAAAACGCTTCCTATCCACAATTAAAATTACAAATTTTGAAACCCTTTGATTATTAGGTTAATGATATCGAAAAGATTTAAAATTTGGTTTTTAGATATTTCAAATGGTATAGATAATGTTCAAAGGTTCGATTTGAATGCTCTATTATCGAAAATAAATTGGTGGCAACGGAGCACGTTTGTTATCGACAGCATTCCACCTCAACTATATGTGTGTGTGTGTGTGTGTGTGTGTGTGTTTGTGTGGAGAGAGAAAGAGAGAGAGTGAGAGAGAGTTCGGCTACTATATTCTTATGAGTATAGATTTTATTTATACTTATAAATTTTCGACCATTAGATCTACTTCTTTGACAATTTTTACATGTTAGATCATACAACTCAACCAACCACCCACTCAACCCTATAAGTACAAAAAAAGTTTCTACTCATCAAAATATACTAACTCTAGCTTAGAGAGAGAGAGAGAGAGAGAGAGAGAGAGAGAGAGAAAGTCGAAAAGGGATACTATTAATAGGACTAAGGATTTTGTGCTATAGAGTTTTTTACTGTTAGATTTAATTATTTGATTATTTTTATCCGTTAGATTATACTATTAAATCAACCACTCACTCAACCTTAAGAGGCCTATATCATCCTAACCACATATTTTTCAATCCAATAGCTAAAAAACTAATAGCGTCAATAGCTTGGCGCTATTGATAGTATTCTAACCTAGTTCTATATATTTATATATATAGAAAGAGAGAAAGAGAGAGTTGAACTGGAATACTATCGGTAGCAAACAGGTTTCGTTGTCATCCATTTGTTTTCAATGATGAAGCCTCCAAATCGACGATTGGCACCGTTGAAAATGATCTATACCACTTGAATTATCTAGAAATCAAATTTCATTCTTTTTCGATATTGTTCTCTTGTCCATCAAGTGGGCGTAAAAATAAACAGCTAAAAATGATTATCTCTAAAAAGTGATGATAGGAATTTTATAATCAAGGTCGAGAGTATAGATCTTGTTCTAAATAGTTTAAAAAATTTTCTAACCAAAATTCAATTGATTTGAATATCACTACATCGTTAAACAAGAAAACGCTTCCTATCCACAATTAAAATTACAAATTTTGAAACCCTTTGATTATTAGGTTAATGATATCGAAAAGATTTAAAATTTGGTTTTTAGATATTTCAAATGGTATAGATAATGTTCAAAGGTTCGATTTGAATGCTCTATTATCGAAAATAAATTGGTGGCAACGGAGCACGTTTGTTATCGACAGCATTCCACCTCAACTATATGTGTGTGTGTGTGTGTGTGTGTGTGTGTTTGTGTGGAGAGAGAAAGAGAGAGAGTGAGAGAGAGTTCGGCTACTATATTCTTATGAGTATAGATTTTATTTATACTTATAAATTTTCGACCATTAGATCTACTTCTTTGACAATTTTTACATGTTAGATCATACAACTCAACCAACCACCCACTCAACCCTATAAGTACAAAAAAAGTTTCTACTCATCAAAATATACTAACTCTAGCTTAGAGAGAGAGAGAGAGAGAGAGAGAGAGAGAGAGAGAGAATTAAACTCCCATACTTTTGAAAGTATCAATTGATTGATACTTGTGGTTTTCGGTCATTAAATTAAAAGATGTGCGGTTGGGATAATATTGGTATCCTAAGGCTGAGTGGGTGGGAGCATTGACACTTGGTGCTTGTACGTTTTCCGCTGTTAGCTCAATCACTTGGATCATTTTCACCGATTAGACCATACTATTCAACCACTCACCCACCGATTAAATCATACTATTCAACCACTCACCCACTTAACTTTAGGAAATCACTATCATCCTAACCGCACACCTTTTAATTCAATAACTGCAAACCTACAAGCATCAATGACTTTATATTTTTAAAAGCATTGAAGCTCAATNTATATATATATATATATATATATATATATTAAAGTAAAAAAAAAATGTAACTAAATAAATTAAAGGGTTATTTGCATACACGTCCCTGCAAATATAGTAAATTGGAGAAATATCCCTGCAAAACGAAAATTCCATAAGTTGTCCCTGCAAAAGTCATAAGTTATGCAGATATGTCCCTGCTGTTAGAGTCTGTTAGAGAAATTTAGTTAACCACAGTTAAACTACTTAACCACGATTAGTTAATAGTGTGAATTTACGGTTCTACCCTTCTTCCTCATCCTTCTCTTCCTTTTCCCTCTTCTTCATCGCCTGCGAAGAGATGCAGCAGCGGCGGCGACGACGTCAGCGAACCCTCTCCCTCTTCCTCTTCCCCCTTATTCTTCCTCTCCCTCTTCCTCTTTCCTCTTCCTCTTCCCCTTGCTTCTTCCTCTCCCTCTTCTTCGTCGCCGGCGAGGAAGAAGATGCGACGGCGGCGGCGAGCCCTCTCCCTTTTCCTCTCCCTCTTTCTCTTAGCCCTTCTTCTTCCTCTCCCTTTTTCTCTTCCCTCTTCCTCGTCGCCGGCAAGGGAGGAGATACGGCGGCGGCGGCGGCGGCGGCAGCAAACCCTCTCCATCTTCCTCTTCCCTTTTTCCTCTCCTTCTTCCTCTCCTTCTTCCTCTTCCCACTTCTTCTTCCTCTCCTTCTTTCTCTTCCCTCCTCTTCGTCGCCGGCGAATCCGACCCTGCGTCGTCGCCGTTGTCCGCTTCGACGGCCCGAAGAGGAAGAGAAAGAGAAGGGGAAGAGGATACTTTTGGAGGGATATATTTGTGAGGGCAAAACAATCATTTCACAAGAAAACTGTTAAAAAATAAACAGTTCACTAACGGATTTTAACCAGAGGGACATATCTGCATAACTTAGGACTTTTGTAGGGACAACTTATGAAATTTTCGTTTTGTAGGAATATTTCTGCAATTCACTATGTTTGCAGGAACGTGGATGCAAATAACCCTAAATTAAAATATAGTACATTCTGTGTCCATAAGCTTATAAAAAATGCACCGTTATTGCTTTAGCTTTCAGCAACATTCGTAATAGTATTTAGTAGAATAATTAAGAAAAAAAAATCTCCGCAACTTTTGGGCAAATATGAAATTTAGAGTCTTAGAAACAGAAACTCTAATTTAATATTTTGATTTTACTACAAAAGCTAGTAAAGGATTTCATTATATATATATATTTTTTTCTAATAGCACTAATAAGATAGCATTTTCTTAAACAACACTATAGATTAAGATAGCACTAAATAAAATATGTTTCGTAGCCATTAACATTTTAGCAAAACAATTTAAAACAATCATCTTATTTAATTTGTGCAAATTTTTTGACCCCTCCAATCTTTATTTTTTAATCATTAAAATCTTAGATATTAGTTACATTGAGAAGTTCCCTCTTTATTTGGCATATATACACCGATGCCAATGCAATTTCAGCTCGAAATAATAATCATAATTTACTTACGTACTCTTGCATAACTTATTATTTTGTCACATGCGACACTGAAATCGGAGATTATGAAATGGTTAAGCCTCAAATCATTCGGATCAACGAATTTTCTACTGAATCTCTTTTATCAAAATTTTTAATGCAGATCTATTTTTCTATGTTCGCAAGGTAAAATAATTAATTAAAATAATTAATATAACATGACAAGTGGATTTGAAGTTGGAAAATTTTTAAAAAAAGGAAGATCAAAAAAGAAAAAGTGTCCGCCACATGCATGTATGGCACCAAACTCGCAAGTCGCAATTGCATGTGCATTTGTCTACGTGTAATAACTTTCGACCAATTATTATTATTATTATCAGACAACTATTTTATAAAACGTTAAAAAATTATGTCCACGCGTGTCGTCTAATGGGACAATAATTGGGTCCCAGTGACATTAATTTAGATAAGATATTTACTCAAGCGTGCCTCGTGGCGACGCATGAACGTGACTAGGTGACAATTATTGGCAATTTTTTTCATTGGCTTTTTTAAATGAATCATCATTGTTTTTCTTTTTCTTCTTTTTTTTTTTTTTTACTTTTTTCGTTTGGTGGATAAATTAGCCATCATTCTTCATGTTGAATTGCAGCTCCTGTGAAGGTTAAAACTTAAATTTAAGAAAAACAGTTGGAGACCAGCAAATTCAGTACTTGTATTACTTTGAGATGCATTCATTTGACTTGGTTTTCAAGTAGTTTGACCATCTGACTGCAGAGACTATATCACCAATTAAATTTCAGTAGCATCTCTAAATTTTTTTTAAAAAGTCAATATTTTCTTTTTCTTTGTGGATTTGGAGGAAAAAAAAAGAAAGCAAAAACAATGTTCGCGCAATAAACTGGGGTTTGAAAAACCTTGTTTAGTAGGGATTCACATAATTTACGAACCTAAGGTGCAATAGAGCAGTATACTATTGGCACACTCTGCTTATAGATGTAAAATTTACAAGAGTTACACCCATCGATTTTTTGTAGTCCTTATTAACCCACTAGTCTATTTTTTTATTTTATAAAATCCAAAAAAAATTTCAATTCTCTAATCTTTCGATATAAAATGTACATTCCTTCAGCATATTTCAATGCAATAAACCTGGTTAACAAAACTGGCCTTCAGATTTTCTTTGCCGAAAACATATACTATACAGGATCAGGTTATTGTATGATATGATTTGATTATACAATATACTAGAGTTGTAGAGCTCACTATGTATGATGAAGCGAAATAGTCAACAAATACTTGATTAAAACAAAAAAAAAAAAAGACATGCAAAAGAAATCGTGCAATTAAATTTAAAGACGAAAGGTAAATAGATGAGGCTCCCACAACTCTCGAGATAGAGAAGATAGAATATTTCAAAGGCTGTATCAATCGAGTTCAAACTCTCTTCAGGCCTGAATACAAAAAATACCTGCGCACAGAGCAACTCTGCGGTGAATACGCAGCGCGATGAATCTGAAATATGTACACCGAAAATAAACAAAATGGTTCTTTAAGAAGGCTGAAAATAGGCAGTTAATGCTGTAGTCCCATCCAACTATCTGTAGGACAACGCAAACACAAATGCATACGCAAAAACAAGAAGCGAAAAGTAGCAACTTATTTGGGACTAGTACACTTTGCATGGTCTTTTTATTCCACAATATAACAATATCCATTTGTCGATGCAGATTACTCGAAATTGAAACATTACGAAGCAAAACAGGCATCAGACGCTGCCATATTGCTATCCCCAACCTAAGAGCATCAGTTCATTTTTCTTTTTGAAGAACTCAAATGAAAAACTAGCTACCTTATCAACAGTGATTAGCATTCAAAGAGATAATCCAACTTTTGTAATACAGCAGAAGGGCAACTTAGCATGCCTACTTTATCAGCTTTTCTCACTAATAAATAACTGAAACAGATTTACAACAGGAATAGACGAACCAACGTTTTTACAATAATATGAATCTTACAAGCAATTAAATAAGAAAATATACTAGGAAGAGAGAAGAGACCTGCAAAATATAATTACATTAAAGGGAACAGCATGCTATTCACAGTCTTTTGGCCAGTTCGGTCGAGGGGTCACATATCACTCCAGTTATCATCATCACCTCCCTCGTCGCTACCCACAAATGCCTGCTAAGAATTAAACCGATTATAAATAATGCAAACTTCGGAGATCATAGGAAAATAGAAAAAAAAACAAATAACAAATAATAAAGACAAAAGAAACCTGGCGGATAGCATTTGCTTTCTCCAAGATGGCAGAAACACTGGCATTGGGTGCAGTCTCTGATGTGATACTCGGTTTTGATGTGGTGGTGCGCCTCAGGTTAAATGCCTGCAGAATAGCACATAAGCATTTTATGTTTAAGTAACAAGCTTTGACTTGCCAACAACAATTTCTTTGAATCTCAGAGTCATATATTCTGAAAAAGAAAAAAAAAAATTTGACATAGAGGCTGTATATTTTATGTTCTTGCATACATCCTCTTATCCACCTTGTGAACAAATTACGAAATGCACTCGAGTAAACAAAGGAGATCTGACTAACAAGAGTTTTACGCAAAAAAAGGCTCTGATATTCTGTAAGTTACTTTAGATACCTTATTCCTGATCTGATGAAGCAACTCATCCCTTTCATCAAAATTCTTGGTATTGAAGCTATAACTTCTTGGCATTTCGTGCCCATTCAGCCTTTGCTGATCATGTTGCAGATATTGGTCCTGCAATATGACAATAAAAAAAAAAAATCAGGTTCCGAATAACATATTACCAAAACCTTCAAATTCAATTGTCCCAGAACATTCAACAGAATAAAATAAAAGTAGAGATAATCATGAACTAACATGATCCACAGTTTGAAATCATGGTTACAACATAAAAGCGAGAAACCCATTGAGGACTAAGTTATTCCATGACCGCCTACACAATCATCACCCTGGTGATGATAATAGCGACTACACAGTGTAAAGAGTTAAATATTCTGAGAACAGATGAAATGGTCAATTGCTTTTCTTCCCCCTCCCCTTAACAATGACAGTCAGAAGCTCTAAGCTGTCCATTATGCAGGTGATGCTTCTCAGTGTGCATACTATAGGCAATCTGCATATTCTCAGTCCAAAGAATGACATTCTTCTAGGAAATGTTATGCGAAGATATCAGAAAAGCTAACAAATCATACTGGAGGAGTAATGCCCACCTTATTCCTTATTTGGTGAAGCAGCTCCTCCCTTACTTTCACTTCCTTGCTACCTGCAGCATGATTTCTTTCTAAGTGCCCATTTAGCTTCTCCACATCATGCTACCACAAAAAAAAAAAAAAACCGAAAAAAAGAATTACCATGTATTAGACAAAAACAACTCTAATCTACTTCATAATTGATTTCTTTAGAACAAACTTGACAAATTTGTACTATACCATATTCTTCAATTGCTGTGGCGGCAAGGGCTCGGGAAAAAAAGGTGCTATTGGTGCAAGTCGCCCTTCCTGCTGTGCAGAAGTAAGACTTGGAGATTGAGGAAAATCTGACTGGATAAACCTTTCCTCAGTTTTAGCATTCTTGTCTTCTCCTGAATCAACTGATGGTTTCATCAACCTCCATTGCACTGGAGGGAGAGGGGGCGGTGGTGGCATCTCATCTTGGTTTTGCGTTGCCATACTTACCGAATTATACATGGGATCATGGTTTCCATTCTGTTGGTTGTTTAAGGGCATAACAGAGTCAATACCTGGAAGATCCATTGCTGAAGAAGAATCAAAGGGTAAAGCCCCATTATTTGCCTCATTTTTATTATGGTCTTCAAATTCGGAATTCTCTTCTTGCTCCCACAGTTCAGAGCTCGAATACGAACGAGGGCTCACAATATCCTCTGAAGAATATGGGCAAGATCTACAAAAGGTGTCATCATCCGATTCACAACCATTTTCCGCTGAACGAAAATCAGATCTTGGTAGCAACTGAAACGTCGGAAACATCAAATCATCAGCACTTTCATGAAGATTTCCATTAGGAAACTCCAATTTCAGTTTTGAGGTTTCCGAACCATTCATGGGAAGAAAAGAGAATTTCATATGCTCGAGAGGTGGAGATGATTGCCCAGAATAATGAGAGCGAGGAGAAATTGACATTTTCGATATCTTATGTGAAACTTTTTCCTTAGTTTGGTGGAAAGAACCTTGAGATATGACTCCATTTGACTCTACCTTGTGGTTTCCAACATCGGAATTCACTGTTCCAGATGGCACAGAGGCATAGGTAAGAGAAGCTCTTCTTTGAAGAGTATTAGCAAGAAATCTTTGTGCAAGGTCAGAAAAGCTGGATGAAATGTTCTTTGTTCCCCCGCCTGAATCATTGTGTTCTGGAGTTATATTGCAAGCCACTGGCAAATCAGCTATCGGAGAAACATCTTTCTTTCTTACCAGATCAGTTCCACTAGAATAAGCATGAATGCTATTTGCTGGTTCACCAATAGGCTCATCAATCTCACTTGCCAAATTCTGCTTTCCAGGTTTATTCTCATCCATTCTCCCTACAAAGTTGGATTCCGTTGACATATTTCCATTGGGTATGTCTACCGCCTCTAATTTAAGCTTTACCCTATCACTTGAAAGGTCATGTGCAGAATCTGAAGATTCAGGTATGGGGTTATCCTGTACAACATTCAGAGCACCAAAGTCTGGAGGTTTTGAAGGTTCAAGTCCAAAAAGGCCAGCATTAGTCCAAAGTTTGGTCGAAGATAAACCAGAAATATTAACAGTAGGAATAGTTTGAGATTCAACTATACTACAAACACCAGTTACAGAAGACAGATTATCACCAACGCATTCATCAGTAGTCATTGTGGCACCATCATGATCGTTACTTCCAGAAATTTCATTTAGAATATTATGAGGGGGCAACAACTGTTCTAAACTATCTGAAGGGACCGTTTTTGATGAATTTCCGGAGTCATGCTCGTTCAACATACTATGAGATGTATTAATAGCTTCACTACCAGATATATCAGGAGGCTGCAAATCCTGGACTTGCATCTTTTCAGTCCCGACTTGAATTCCTTCAGAACTGGGATTAGATAGTAAATTAACCTCTCGTTTCGTTTGGCATTCAGCTTCTGCTTCTGTTTCAGATTCCAATGTGTTAAGCGCATCCATATAGTTGTCTGTCTCACTTGTAATTTCTTCGAAGTGGGTAGGAGCAGATGATGATACTGGCGCTTTAGCAATTTCAGGTAATACCCCTTGTTGATCCAAGATTCCTTTGTCGGAATGGTCAATGTCTTGGATTCCTTTGTCAGAATGGTCAATGTCGGGCTGTTCAAAGTTCATATGTGCGGTCTCCAAATTTTCAACCTCAGCGATAATTACATCATCACAAGATAAGGAACTTGAAGGCTTAATTATTTCAGTTTTTTCCTCCCATGTAACATAAGATGATGTAGCAACATCTTGCCCTATCCCAGAACCATTTTGGTAACAATCATCATTCGAGCCATCTCCATTCAGTTCATCATGAAGAACTGAAGGAGAGGCATCACTATGTTTGTCATGAAGCTTAGCATCCGATAGAATATCATAATCAATCTCAGTATCTACTACTTGCTCAACAAAACTCAACCTTGGTTTTGAACTAAAAGAAGTAGACCTACTAGCAACTTCCAGATTGTATCTCATATCAGGTGTAGATCTATTCTCTGTAAAGCTTTGTCCATCTGTGCTTGAAGATGCAAAATGAGTTCCATTAGTCCTGTGTTCTGAAAAGAATTGCCCATCGGTGCTTGGAGATGTAAAGCGCGGTCTGCTAGCAAATTTGCTTGAATAAATATATAAATCTTTATATAATTAAAGCCTAAAATAGCACATGGTCTAGTTAAGAGATTTGATTGATTTTAATAGAATCAGTAGGTTATAGGGGCAATACCTGCTATTGTATCCAGAAGCACCCAGAACATGTTGAAGTAGTTCACCACTCCTAAGCCGTGAGACCTTCCTCTGTACAATTTATATATTACACAAAAATTTTCAGGGTTTTGCCAATGAACGTAGAAATTTTGGAATGTTTTACATAACTTAGAAATTGAAGAGAACAAATGCAACATGTACCTTAGTTTTATGAATTTTCTTCTCTTTTTGGAAGCTTTCAGCTTTTCCCATTTTTGACATACTCCACGCCCTTCTAAAGTAGGATGGATCTGAATATCTCTTCTGACAAGCTCCACCACCAGCACTATCAAATCTGACAGGCAGAACCAAAGTAATAAGACCCAGGGAAAAAGCCAGTGAACAGCGAACTTACAACTATCCAAATCTTACTTATCAAGCAAGTAGAGACGTGGTGGATCACGACATTCTTCATATGAATCCATCATAAAGCGTGGCAGTTCAGTGGATAATAGGTGGCTTTGCTCGTTCCGAATATGGGCGTGCCAATCAGAACCTGGTTTAAAATATTACATCAAGAAGCCAAACAATCTCAACATACAGGAGAAAGCGATTAGGCCAGGCATTGTCTTCTTCAGTACATCATATGAATTATAACATGGAAGTATGGAACAAATAAGATGATAGTGATAACATATACTGTCTTCTTCGGTACATCATATGAATTATATGGGATAAATAAGATGACAGTGATAACAGGTATCCTCACAGATTTGTACCAAAAAAAAGGGAGGACATTAGTAGAACCAACAAAACAAAGGCAACCTTTTTTAAGGCTTGATACTCAAAATTAATCCATCTCCAATTAGCAAATTTCATTATGTCATCTTGAAAGAAACTTTCGCACTTATTCTCATACTACATACTTCACTGCATGTTGTAGCATACCAAATGTAAATTACATCTCCACTTCTTTTTCTTATCTACGCTTTGAGAATCGATAGTTCAAAAGATCATATCCAGCCACGAAATTTCAAATTTAATAAAGGAAGTTGACTAACTGGAAATCCATAAGAAATGCTTGACCCTACTTTTAACCTTGGTTGCTACATACTTCGGCAGCATTTATAAATAAAAATCCTATCGAAAAAAGATACCTGCAACATATGCAAAATGAATATGGCTCTTCTGTCCCTGAATGGCCTTCTCGAGAGTTGGAAGTGCTGCTTCGATGTTCTGCACTCGACGCAACACTTTGCGCCCCCTTGCAGCTGTTGCTGTCATTTGCTCATGAAGGTCATGGAAAACATCCGCAGCAAACCTAGTAAGTTGCCAAAATTTTGTCTCAATACTGACATAATCAGCTACATACCCACAAGATAAAAGAGGTCAATTGAATCATGATTTGAAGTCCACTACCAAGGAAATCAAATTTAAAAAGAACTAGTAAAATCTAGAAGTTAACTTTAGATAAAGGGCACCATGTAGACAAATAAATCGTCAGTGCAAGGTCAATGGCCCATGAAGAGGCTTGATTACTACTAATGGTCAGATTCCCAGTCTTGTATTTCCTTTTTTTCTTTTTTTCTTTTTTTTTCATCGTGAAGTTTATTTGTTCAACGGTAAACACTTTGATCAGCATAATTATCTTCCTTTCTGGTTCTCCAACAACTAAATATTGGCTCCTTCATATGAAGAATTACATGGATGTCACGCAACTGACAAATGTAAAATAAAATCTTAAGATGGTTTTCTAGAAAGTCAAATTGGATCAAAAAAGACTATAGTAAGCTTATAATATTATACACCTGTGCCGCTAACAACTTCCGAGTTTATAGACATGACACAACATTTCAAATATCCACCAATATCGTTGTAATCAACAACTTCTCACATTTGTTCAGAACGAAACTTTTGATACTTCACTTTTATGTCATTCGTTTCAGTTCTTCAGCTGTATTTTCCCTGAACAAAAGGCGTTACCTCCTTCAACATTGCACGTCCAATCTCCACTTTCTACCATGTGCCAACCTATCTTCACAACCGCCACAACAATGTCCTAAAACTCCATCTTTTGCTCCTCTAGTTAATGTCGTCCTATTTTAGTTTACCATTTTCGGCAGGCCATACCAGGAAAGACATTTTGACAAAAAAATCAGTCTCCCCAATGCTTATTTAAAAAATGACTCCACACCAAATTAAAACATCTTAGTTAGGAAATGAAATGCTTTGAGCCGGTTGATGGTAATGCCAAACTGATCGACCTCTCTTCTCGATCTTTCCAGAAGCCTAAACTCTCTACAGACCAGTTCATTGGCCAATCGAACAGACTGTCTTTCTAGTCAGATAATTGGCCCTATAATGGTAGGGATGTCTCGATGCTACCTCAATAAAATCACCATTTCTACGCCATAAGCCGTTTCTTTCCACCCAATAATAAATGCTTTCATGCAGATAAAATTCAAGCCACTAACGTTTACGTCACTGAATCCCGAAGATCTGCTGCACCTACATAACCAAGTACAAATATCTTCTGTCTTGGTCACTACCGCCACTCCGGTTGAGCACATTTCTAAATGCATCTCAAGCATTCCTACTACTAGAAATTCTCGAAAGGAAACCGCATATGTAGAAATCCTCCATAAATTTCAGTCCACAGCAAGGAGGATCTACACATACAAAAGCTACACCATCCAACTCGACTGTTAAAAGCCGAAATTTCCACATAATCACCGATCTTCTATCCCATCTAGCTCCACAGTTGAAGCCAAAATTCCAAATCCCTCAATTATTACACAAATTCCAGTTAATTAAGAGAATTGCTGAAGCACGCAGCTGAAAAATCTAATCCGAAACTCAAATTCAACAAAAAATCCAGCGTAAAAAGGAAGAAAATTAACCGCTAATCCCAATTCCACTCCGAGCAAATAAAGAAAACGAAAAGAGGATCACGTACTCGGCGAGATCCCCGAGCTGGCGCAAGATCCCGACGAGCCCCGCGACGGCGACCCCATCGAGAAGCGCTTTTGGCTCCTCCCGCTTCGCGGCCCCTCTGTAGAGCTCCCGATCTCCCAACCCGTACTCGTTCCGCACCTCGAACCGCACCAGAGGCATCTTCCCCCTTCCCCTCTCCCCCTCACCGCGGAGCTCGAGGAGACGCCGATCGCGATCCGGATGGGCCGAGAGCTCGCGCCGGGGCTCTCATGGCGGAGGCCCGCGCTGTTATAGGAAGAAGACTCGGCCGAAGACGACGACGTCGACGTCGACGGCGATGGCGACGGCGATGGCGCAACCTCCGCACGAGCGCGAGAGCGCCGCACTATGTGAGCTTTTTTGTTTTTTCTCACTTTTGGGTCACTCTCCAGAGTCTGGGAGTATCGTTGTCGAAGGGAGGCGCCGGGGATTTGGGGCGTCACGCGTTGCCGTGTTCGCAAGGCACCGCCACACCACACACTTGCATCCTTTCTACACGCTCCCACAACCACAACAACAACTGCAGCAGCAGCCACAACAACGAAAGGTTGCAAAAGCACTATCATCGCTTATTACAGGAGAAAGGACGAAAAATTAAAAAATAATAATAATAAAATAAAAATAAAAATTGTTTGGAGATGCCCCCCAACTATATAGAATTCTGAAATGGCCCCTTCAACTTTAATTGTTTTTTTTTTTTTTGGGAAAACTTCAAATACCACGCTTCGCACTTTCTCACTTTAGTGCCCTGTGGTTTAAATTGTATCAATTTAGTACTCTTTGGTTTCATTTTTCTTTTTTTATTATCCGTTCTACTAATTTTTTTCGTTAAACCAGTGACAAAGTTAAAACTAAAAAGTTCTAAAGTAAGTATTTTATAAACCTAGATGGGGTATCTGAAATTTTTTGTATATAATTTAATAAAATATTAACGAAAGTGCTAACAAAACGAGAAAAATGAAACCATAGGATACTAACTTAATACACTTTAAACTATAGGGTACTAAAGTGCGAAAGTATAAAACCACGAGAGTGTTATTTGAAGTTTTTTTTTTTAGTAAATTGCTCCTTGTATATCTGAAAAGCTAGTTTATGATTTACACGAACACCATTTTTCATCCAAGCGAGTCATAAAATTTTTTAAATTTTTTTTATATTTATAAAAAAATTGACAAGACAAAAGTCAATTTTTAATCTTTAGATAAAAAGAGTGTAAAATTTACATACATTTTTATATTACTTTATTTTTAAGACGAGCAACATTCTATATATATCTAGTTTATATGTGTAAAGTTTATATTCTTAACTTCTCAGCATAGGATTTACTCGCGTGTCTTATTAATATTTTTTTAATATACAATTTTAAAATTCTAGAATTATGGAGTATAAGGTAAGATATATACAGGTTTTATTATAAAGCATACAAGTAACATTTTTTTTTCAATTCATATTTCTTAGTTTTTAATTTATTTATGATTATTTTTATCGATTTAATTAAAAAAATTTATTAAACTCATGAGTGGCTTATTATATTGGCAATTTTTAAATTTTGATTATTTTTAGTAAATAACATTAAAGAGATAATAACTAATTACTAGTGAAACTATTAAATTTTAAAAATTAACATAGTGGGAAAGTTTAGATTAAAAAGTTTTGAAAGTTAAAAGAGTGTCAATTAAAAATAATTAAAGTGAGGGAGCTATTTTAGAGTGATCCGTACAAATTTAGATAAATTTAACAAAATAAAAGGGAAAATATAAGTTGATCCCCTCAACTATAGGTTATTCTGAAACAACGCCTCTGCGCATACTCGAGGGTGTTTTCGTACATTTAACCAAAGTGAAATGACCACAGAGCCCTTCCCCCCACAATGAAAGATTCTAAGCTTTAATTACTGGCTCGATAAATAGGGTAATTATTAAATGCTTCATTTATTAATGCAATAAACAGGGTAATAATAATTATTAAATGTTTCATTTGTTGTTGGTTACTAGATACGGGTGTGACAGCTCCTTATTTATGAGGGTGGGGGTAAATTATTTTTTTGCCTCCATTATAGAAAATTACAATAAGTTGTGGTTGTGTGACGATTAAATACTTTGTAATTATTATCGGAGTTGTGTAGTAGCTCCAATAAAGTTTTTTATCTAAAGTTTTTGGGATTATTTTACCTAATAAGAAAAGTGTAACATTTATTGTCTGAAAATGTGGGCCTTGTTAATTAATGAAATTCCTATGATATTGTGTGTATACTAGGGAATATGAAGGACATTAAATAACAACCATTAATCTAATGATTAAGCATATGCCCACATTACAAAATTAACAACACAATATTTGTGACATAATGGAAATTTTGAAGGCAATAGTTGCTTATTTATCAAAAGGAATAATAAATAGGCATTGACATTCGATTTTATTGAAGAATAAATGAAGCTGATCCACGTTCATATAAAATGTCTACGATTATGTTCACGCAAAATGATTTGTTAATTATTATTTGGTATTGCCAAAATATTTAAACAGTCAACCAGTAGATACTTCCTTTGCAGCAAAATGATTTTTTTTTTTCGCGTAAAATGTGTGATTTTTTTCTCAACTTTTTTGGTCCGTTGCTAGGAGATCATTGGTATGTTACAACTTTTTTACCAAAATTAATGTACATAACAGTAGGAGTTGTGTCAACAATTGAAAACTCCAAAAGATCAGCTAAGACTAACCAGACGAGTCTTATAGGCTTAGTTCTTAATCCGGCTATAGTATTTTGGTATATCCTATGTATAGATGATTATTGATTTCGAAATAATTTTATACATAGGTTGCAGTATTTTGGACACTGGCTGGATCCAAGATGTTAAAAGGGTTAAAAGTGTTGGGCTAGAGTAGCTATAGGATGGCTGACCCTCGCTCTGAGAAGCGTGGCGTCACAGTTAGTATCAGAGTCAATAATTAGCTGGAAGTGTGATATGAGTCTCAGTTGAGTTAGAATCATACAGCAAGTAGATCGCAACTCCCTGACTAACAATTATTATGGGTAGAGCGCGACTCTTCATAAGGTCTGCTAAAACTAATGAGATAATTCCCACATCTCCGGCTATTTGTAAGTATGCTTGAGCCTGACTAAAACGCTAGGATTTAAAAGAAAAAGAAATATGATATTCCTAAGATTTGAAATACTGTATATAGGATATATAAACATGATTGAATTGACTAAAATGTAAATTATCAAATATATATGAACTATGGGGAAGGAGATGGAGGCTTCCATTTATCACACATCTCTCCAACTGTTGCTGCAGCAGTCCACCAGACTTTCGTCCCGCAAAGAATCCACGACTATGAGAATGAGATCGTGAATATTTTGGCAGCCTCCTCGATCAGGACTGCTCACCACAGCTCTCTGTTGACTGCTTTTTTTTCCTTCCTCCTACATATAAACGCTTTATCACTAAAGTGCAAATAATCAAATTTACATGAACTAGTTATATATATTTTTAAATTTTCTTAGTATGATTGAATTATATAACTTAATAAAGGTGATCGACTAACACGATCTATTGCATGCATAAGGTGTCAAATTTGTTTTTGTCAATTGCACTAGCTAGCTAGCTAGCAACATATAATGGTCATCATGAGGCTATTCTTGCTACGTTGCAATTATTGGAATAGTTAACTAATCACACAGTTTACTCCAAACTAAAATTAAGCTTCATTAAAATAATTAATACACACCGACCGTCCCTAGAGCAAGTGGCAAAGGGTTTGGTGGTTGGTACCCGAGACCCAAGTTCGAATCATAATTAATTCACATTTCTAGCTAAGTTTATTTCTAAATGAAATAAACGAAGCAGGTAGCGTGCTACCTATCTTTCAAAAAAAAAATAATTAACCCACCATATCAGGAATTATGGGTAGATCATAATATTTTTCAGGATATGATATTTACTTGATACATAAACATATAACCATATACATAATATTTCAAACTTTCTTTTTCTTTTCTTTTTTCTTTTTTTTTAGATTAGCCTTCTTAATTGGTTTTAATTATATTTTTAAATTTTTTTCCATCACCACCTGCATATAAACGTAAGTAGGGAAGATGCCTGACACCGGTAGTTATGAGGTGAGATGTTGCTTTAAATATAAAAATATATAAATACTATTTTTTAATAGTTTAAACTTTTAGAGTATAATAGTTGTTTCACATAGTATCAAAGCAGAAGGTTCTGAGTTCGAGTTACGCCAGCTCCTAGCATTATTAATTTTCTCCCGTTTAATTCAAGTATATGTCATGAGCTTAAAAAAAGTCTCGAGCCTAAACGTGAGAAGGACTTAAGTTTTTATTAGAGTATAACGGTTGTTTCATAGTAATTAGTTAATTAGTCCCACATTATCATTTGAGGAATATGTTGGGCCCATTCAAGCAATCAGGCTTCAGGGTTGAACATAAATTTTAAAATTACTTTTATTTAATTAATAATTTAATTTTTAAAGATAAATAATTATTTCATATGGTATTAACATATAAGTCATTCAAATTTTACTAAAATTAAACTCAAATGTGATGTCTCATACAAAAAGAGAACCCCCTCTCTCTCTCTCTCTCTCTCTCTCTCTCTCTCTCTCTCTCTCTCTCTCTCTCTCTTCTTTTATTCTCTTCTTTCTCCGATGCACTTTTGAGACTCTTCTTCTTTTTTTTTCCTATTTTTTCTTTTTTTCCCTTCATTTCNATCTAGCCTCATCTTCAAAGATTAGAGAAAAAAAGAGAAATTAATTCCTTTAATATATATTAAGGGGTTAAGTGGGGGAAATTATCTTTTTCTCTCTCCTCTCCCATTAATTTTTATATCAAAATAATCTTGATCCCATTCGGCCTATAAATTTTATGTTTTAATGTATTAAAACCTAAAGTACGAGAAATCCAAATAGTTTTGAATCAGGACCATTATAATCAACTCCTTCCGAACCATGCATAATATTTCCATCAAAATATAAAAAAATTGGAATTGGTTGATGCGCTATATAAAAATTTTCTATTTTGAAATAAATCGATATGAGATAAATTATACGCAAAAATTAGAGAATGAGAAGGGATCTCGGGAAATAGGAGAGGAGAGAGAAAAAGATAATCTCCCCCACTTAACTCCTTAATATATATTAAAGGTATTAATTTTTCTTTTTTTCTCTAATCTTTGAAAATAAGGTTAGATGGGGAATATTTTTCAAAAGAAGGCTAGATAGGAAATATTTTTTTGTAAAGAGGCTAGATAGGTAAATAGTTCCTAGTATTATTTCCCCACAATAGAACACAGCATGAGTAGATTACATGTGCTAGCTATTTAATGGCCACCGTTGGTACATGTACCCATGTGTTTATTTTGTCATTTCCTGCATGTAACGTTTTACGAAGCTACATACGTTATAGAATATATCCCTGTATGATTTATTAATTTAATTATATTAATATTATATTAATTTTTAAATAAAAATTTAGTTAACAAACTAAGATAGTTGACTCTAAAGCGTAGTGGTGGAACGTTTTGTGCACTTGCTCAGCTTTAATGGCGGATCTAAACCTTTTTTTAAACACATTATTATTTAATTGAAGGGGTTACATTTTAATTCATTACTAAGTACGGACCCGCGCAATGCGGCGGGAAGACAATACAACAGTAAATTATTATATATCATATTAATAGAATTAAATGATAATTCTTTTGAGTTGTCTTCTTTATCTGAGTTGTTTAAAATTTGAAACGTGGAGAGCCCGGCCGTACCCGCTTAGGATTTTCGATTCAAAGGATATATAGAAATAAATTTATATTTTAAATTTAAATTTAAAATTTTTTTAAAATTTAAACTTTAAATTAACTACAAAATTTTAATTTCTGTTAAGAAGAGATTCAGTTTAAAATTTAAATTTATATTTAAATTTTTTTAAATTTTGTGGGTTTCACAGGAAAAAAGCAAAAAAAAAAAAGCTCGCTCCGTGCCGGCTCGCACCAGCTCCCGCTCGCCCGCTCGCAATCCATCAAAATAAGAGATTCGATTTAAAATTTAAATTTAAATTTTAATTTACATTTAAAATTTTAATTTTAATTTTTATTTTTTGTATGTGACTTAAATTTATATTTAAATTTTTTTAAATTTTGTGGGTCCCACAGGAAAAAAGTATAAAAAAAAAGCCCGCTCCGCGCCGGCTCGTGCCCGCTCGCACGCCGCAATCCATCAAAATAAGCGATTCAATTTAAAATTTTAATTTTAATTCATATTTAAAATTTAAATTTAAATTTTTATTTTTTGTATGTGAGTCACAATACTACAAAATAAGGAAAAAAAAAGTTAGAAAGAAAAAAAAAGAAGAGAGGAGAGAGAGAGAGAGAGAGAGAGAGGAGTGGAAGTTAGAAAAGGAAAAAAAAGAAAGAAAAGAGAGAGAGAGAGAGAGAGGAGTGGAAGTTAGGAAGGAGAGAGAGAGAGAAGAGAGAGAGAGAGAGAGAGAGGAGTGGATCTACAGGAAAAAACAAAAAAAAAAACCCCCGCCTCGCGCCGGCCTCCGTGCCGGCTCGCGCTCGCGCGCCCCCGCCGGCGCACGTGCGCTCCCTCGTGCCCGCGCGCCCGCGCGCGCCGCTCGCCCGCGCTCGCGCGCGGAGCGAACGGATTGCCGCTGCTAGCAGTGTCCGCGCCGCTACCCTCACCCGCCCGCTCCGCACGCGCGCCGGCTCGCTCCCGCGCCCGCTCGCCCGCCCCGGCTCGCGCCGGCTCGCGCGTTTCGCGAAGAGCCCTTGCTGTACCGTCTTCGGGTTCTCAATTCAAAGTATAGATAGATTATCTCTTATCTTTGTCCTTGCACTTAATTACGTGCTATTTCCTGGAACGGAATTGTCTAGAATGCACAAGTTATATTACCGACATGACGTTCTTAACTAATAAAATTGTTTTATTTGAATTCACCCATTCTATCATAATTAATAGAAAATTATTTTTATTATACTTTTCTTTCAAAAAAAAAAATATATTTATTACTGATGATGTATTACAAGTGTGGCACAATAAATTTTTTTTTTTGGAGCAAAAACTCTTTTATGATCAACTTCTCCTGGAAGCTGCTATGAGTTCAAAATACTCCATCACTGCTTTTGAGTGTGGAGTAATAAAAAATAAAAAAAATATATTTTTTTGAGAGAAAGATAGACTTGCTATCTGCTTCATTCATAGCGAACATAAACTGAACTACAAAAGTGGGACAACTAGCTCCGAGAATCATAAACATTCCAAACAAGATCCAATTAAAAAAAAATAAAAAAAATAAAAAAATAATTACTAGCTAATGTAAATTATGACAGTCCGCTAGAAATCCTTCCATTACTTAGCTAGCGATTCCCTAGAGTCAATGACAACTTAATCTATTCTATATATTTACCTAAATTTAATGCACCAATTGTTATAAATAATAATCTCATATTTGATACTCAGAAAAATATCAACCTGTGTATTTGTACTACAGTGTTTCGCCATATGGTTCGAATCCTATTGCACAGATTGATATATGTTTCCACTTCAAGTTGCGTCCAGTATGCATATCCTTGCGATCTTCGAAGAGTCCAGGGTATCATCATGAGATAATCTCGCGAGATCCAAACCATCCAATCGATCGCATATGTTCATATTCGGATCGGTTCGAAAGCAACAGATCCGAGTTAATGGGAAATATCAACTCATCAGGTCACTAAAAAAAGAATCATTGCGCAAACCTGTTGCATCCTTACATCCGTGCAAATAATCTACACATTGTTGTTTCACCTTCATATATTTTAATCTTTATCGTACAATAAGTTATGATATTTTTCTCTATACAAAGATTAGATCATCAGAATAAAAATGTACGGATGCACCGAGTGCGTTCACTCTACACCGACAAATGAGACAGGAATTGGGGAGCCTCATTGCTCCAAACCTTCTTCTAGTGCTTACCAAACCTTGCCTTAGAAGTCACTTATTCAACGTAAAATCTCATGTATTTAATATTTCTTCGTTACATATATAACTAAGGTTGAGTAGATTCTAAGTCTATTTTTAGGCAAAGTTGTTGAGCAACTATCTCTACTATGTGCCAAGCTACATTATACGTAACATGAACTATTGTGTCACACTCATGAGCCTTGAATAAATAAAAAGTTGTGTGCCAATTTTCTCTTTTCCTGCATCAGGGTCCACAATTTTGATGTTAATTAACCATTTTCTATATAAGCCAAGGAAGATGATGTAAGTACGTAGTTAGCTAGCAAGGTAATCCCTTTTTTTTTTCCTTCCAAATTTGTACGGAACTATTGTTAAGTGAGGATTCTTAATTTCGAGTTGTGCTGCAATACTATTGATAGTAAAAAATTCTTTTTACTATCAAATTTTTAACCTTTAGATTAAAATTGTAAAGTTATGATGATATTAGGTCCTTAAAGTTGAGTGGTCCCTCTAGGATTGAGTGGTTCCCACTGGGTTATAATATTTAATCTAATGGTTAGAAATGATGAAAGAAATTAATTCAAAAGCTAAAAACTTGATAATAAAAAGAGCCTTTTGCTATCAATAGTATTCTAACCCAACTCCTTAATTTCATATTTATTAGTGTAGTAATCCATGCGATGCGATAATTTAAAAAAAATAAAAAACGACGACAAAGAAAGAGAAAACAGCAATAAAAGAATCGATAATGAAGGGTGGAATTCATCTTGTCGATGAAGAAATATAACAGCAGAAGGAAGAGGAAGAGAAACAATTATGCCTAATGGAGTAGTGACCTGGATTGGTTTAAGCAAAAAAAAAAAAAAATTTGTTCGATTCAAGTAAAAAGAAGAAAAATTTGAGCCGATTCAAGTTGTAGTTCACACAAGACATTAATTGGCTCGGTTCAAGGTAAAAAGAGAAAATTTCGTTTCAAAGATGGAAACATGTGGAGTAGTTTGGCTGGTTCGGCTCAATGCAACAGGTTGATCAATCCGGTTCGGTTCAAGTAAAGAAAAAGGAAAACTAGATTCAGTTTAAACAAAAAAATAAGGAAACATGTAAAAAACTTGAGCAAGTTTGGGAGAGTGCTAGCTCACACTCAACAATGATCAGTGCGGTTCAAATAAAAAAAAACAATTCAATTTGATTTAAGCAAAATATATATATATATATATATATACATGAAGGACTTGAACCGATTCGAGATAGAGTGCGCACTCAACAATGAAAGAAACATTGCCATGCAACAAATTTAAGAAAAATAATGTATAAGTATAGAAGTACTGATTACTACTATGGAATTGGCTATATGATAATCTTTTTTTCGATTGTGTTAAATTAAAAATCCAGATCAATCGAAAAAAGTTTAAGCAAAGAGAGGAAGTTACTCTTTCGCATTTAGTACATGCGTGCGTGCGTGCGTGCGAGCGTGTGAGTATTCATATTTGTGAAGAATATATTTACACTTATACGTATATATTTATATGTAGGCAACTACTCAGCTAATTAATTAGCAAGGCTAGAAGAACATCATGGTCAGATTAATGAATCACATGCAATCACATGATGATTTATGTCAGTGGTGTACTTCAGCTGGAAATCCTGTTAAGGTCGATGATAAATGTTTACACTGCCATCAATGATATGCACCTAACAAATTGCGCAAGAACCGGCCGTCCCTAAAACAAGTGGCAAAAGATTTGATGGTTGGTACCCGAGACCTAAGTTCGAATTCTAGTTGATTCACATTTCTAACTAAGTTTATTTTTAAATAAAATAAACGAAGAGAGTAGCGTGCTACCTATCTCTCAAAAAAAATAATAAATTGCCTAAGAAAATTGTACACTAATAATAATATAATTTAATGTGCTATTATTAATATTCCTTCATACATCATATTATGTACAATCGCAGGAACCAATTCGAATTAATACACCAATCCTACCACCACTTTACATTCACTCACTTGTACTACTGCACTAAGAAACAGGTGTATATATATATATATTTGGTTTCAAAAAAAAATCAAATTAATATAAAAGCTATTCCACACAGTTTAGTCCACTATAGGCTCAGGCCCATCCATTTTATGGGCCTGTTCGGTCCATTGTGAACAAGCCCATGGCACTAAAGCCCGATTTTGAATAAACATTTAAAGGCGGAATATGTTATTTCACTTTTAGATATTTAATCACGCACATAATCTTCCAAATATTATAAAAAAATAATATTAAAAAACATATTGTAGTTTGCTTTATCACATACGCGCATGCTTTTAACTCTCAAAAAAATTATATTAGACATTTCGAGATGCATCTGATGTTATTGAATAATAAATCCTAGCTAGTTGTGGAAGTTTAAAGGTCTATCTAATAATTAAAGACATGTTACGTGGCTCCTGTGTGAAAGGGTGGATGGTGTTGTAACAGTAGCTTGTGTTGGCTTTTGTGGAGAAATTTTGCTGAGACACCGACATGTCTCACGAGTTAACCTTATCCACACTTGGGCAGTAGAGTAACTCATGACATGTTTGAGTGTCATGCGTTGTATCCAACAAAAGTTTAGTGGAACCCACCGTTCCTAGCGCAAATGGCAAAACACTTGATGATTGGTATCCGAGATTTTATATTCGAATCTTAATTGATTTATATTTTCAGCTAAATTTATTTTTAAATAAAATAAATGAAGCAGATAGTATTTTAACTATCTTTCAAAAAAAAAAAAACAAAAGTTTAGTGAAAGGTTCGCCTAGTATACATGGCCGCTTATTATAACACTATAAAGCGTCTATAAATAAAGAGAAGTTATTATGTGTATAAAAAAATTTATATTATGCGCCAATGAGCTCATGAAACACGTTGGGACATTAAAAATTTTGGTGCAATTTATTTTTTAATAAATTTGTTTGATATAATAGAGAGCAACAAAGTAATATAAATTTTGTTAATGAGACTTTGTTAATGAGACTTTCTTGGTACATAAATAAAGAAAAGTTATTTTTTAATAAATTTTGTTAATGAGACTTTCTTGGTACAAAAATAATATAGATTTTATATCTGCATAAATAATTAATAAAGTAGTTTTATATTAAAAATAGATATTATGTAAGTTCAAAATAAAATAGTGAACAAGATAATCTCACGTCGAAAATCGTTCCTACCTTCTTTTTTTTTTTCTTTTTTTGTACTTTTTCGTGCATATCATCATTGATGATAAGAAGGCATTTAGTGATAAAATGAATATTTTATACGATTCCATCTTGACCGTTGGATTGGATTGTCAGATACGAGAAATAGAAAGTTTAAAGCATAGAATGGCTTTGACCGTCAGCAGTCAAAATGGACCAACGCCCAAAGGCATCATCCACAGCCTGGTCCACCAACCATGAACCAGTAAAATACCTTCGACTTTTAAAATGGACGGAGATCAAAGTGGAGGATGGGATCACGGAAACAAATGAAGGGCTCAAAGTTTACGGTGTACTGATGACGTGGCGCACTGGGTGCTGGTAATTAGTTTCGCACAGCCGACAATTATTATTGACTCCTGCTCACCATGTTTGACAAAACTAGTCATGGAATCAAAATTCATATATAAAAAATAAAATAAAAATTATGTCATATATGATAAATAATATCCTTTACTAGTTAGGGCCCGCGTTTCGCGGCGGATCAACATCGACAACATAAAATCTCAGTTTAATTTTTAATTTTTAATTTAAAATTTAAATTTAAATTTTAATTTTAGAGTAGAATTTTAAACTATCATTCAGATTTAAAATTCTAAATTGATAAATTTCAAATAAACATCTTTCGGACATAAATTTTAAATATTATTTTTAACTTTTAAATATCAAATATCAAATATCAAATTTAAAATTTTAAGTTTCAAATATTAGATTTTGTATTTTAAATTTTAAAATTCAAAATTTGAATATAGAATGTAAAATTTAAAATTTAGGAATTGAAATTTAAAGTTAAAATATGTAAAATTGAAAATTTTAGTTTTAGTAATTAAGAGAAAATATAAAATTTTTAAATTGTAAGTTTTAAATTTTAAATTTCAAATTGTAATATTTAAATATTAAATTATAAATTGAATTTAAAAATTTTAAATCTTTAAAGTTTGAATATTTTAAATTTTAGTTTTAGTAATTAAGATAAAATATAAAATTTTTAAATTTTAAGTTTTAACTTTTAAATTTCAAATTTTAATATTTTTAAATATTAAATTATAAATTGAATTAAAAAATTCAAATATTAAATTTAAAATATTAAAATTTCAATTTCAAATTTTAAGATTTAAATTTTAAACTTCAAAAGTTTATATTTTAANAAATTTTATCATTTTAAATTTACACTGAGAGAGAGAGGGGGGAGAGAGAGGGGCCGCGAGAGAGAGAGAGAGAGAGAGGGGGGGGGCCCCTCGAGGGGGGAGAGGTAGACGGAGAGAGAGAGAGAGAGAGAGTCGCGTCACGCGCGCCCGCCTGCCAACCCGCGCCTCCCCGCTGCCCGCCCCGCGCGCCCGCCTGCCCACGCCCCGCGCGCCCGCGCCACGCGGCGCCCCGCCAAGCGCCCCCGCCTGCCAGCGCCCTGCGCTCGCGCTCACCCCCGCCCGCGCCTCCGCGCTCGCCGCCACCTGTTCCAAAATTGAGGATTCATATATACTGCATATTATATAAATCAAAATTTCTTATCCCATCCATTCCATCGCGATCTAGATCGTTTGCTCCAATTTCTTCGTCCATGGCCACTACACTGCTATTGACACTTCTCTTAACTATCCGACTCTCCTCTATCGCCTCGTCCCAATCCAAAGTCCAAACCTTTACCTACGTAAACAACGGCGAATTCGGCCCCTATGTGTCCGAATACGGCGCCGACTACCGCGTCCTCCCCGTGGCGGCCTCTCCCTTCCAGCTCGCCTTCTACAACACCACCCCGGGCGAATTCTACCTCGCCCTCCGCATGGGCACCGTCCGATCCGAGTCCGTCTTCCGCTGGGTCTGGGAAGCCAACCGCGGCCGCCCCGTCCGCGACAACGCCACCTTCTCTCTCCTTCCCGATGGAAACCTCGTCCTCTCCGACGCCGACCGACGCATCGTGTGGTCCACAGACACCGCACACCGCGGTGTTGTCGGGCTCAAAATCGTCCCCGGCGGCAATGTCGTGCTCTACGACGCGAAAAACCGATTCGTATGGCAGAGTTTCGATCACCCAACCGACACGCTTCTCGTCGGCCAATCACTCAACCTCGTCGCGGGGCCGAAGAAGCTCGTTAGCCGGAGATCGACCGCCGACGGTTCCTTCGGAACGTATAGTCTCGTTTTGAGCTCCGGTGGCCTAACGTTGTTCATGAACGACAACCTCACGTATTACAACTACTCGGATGGCTTGCTGAGCTTCTCTTCGAACTCGGTCACGTTCGAGTGCGGGCCCGAGACGGAGGACGCGTTCGCGTACGAGCTAAGGCTAGCAACGGGGCAAGGAACGATCATCCTCGCGAGGCCAAAGTACGATGCGAAACTATCCTTCTTGCGGTTGGAGATAGACGGGAACTTGGCGGCGTACACGTACTACGACCCGGTGGATTACCGGGCGTGGGAGAAGACGTTCGCATTGTTCTCCGATGAGATAGGTATCGAAACAACGGAGTACTCTAATAAAAGTTTAAGCTACTAGAAAACAATATTTCAATATATATTTTTCAATATTATATGGAATTACTAATTACTTGAATTACTGGCAGAGAACGATATTTTTAATATTTTGTATTCGATAGGGTTGCTGAGCACATGTGCATTGCCGCAAAAGTGCGGTGAATTCGGCGTTTGCGAGGACGAGATGTGCGTCGCGTGCCCATCCACGGGAGGGCTAATGGGGTGGAGCAAGAAATGCGCGCCACCACCGCCGCCGAGGCGGTGCCACAGTGGTGCCGCGGCGGCGGCGGATTACTATGAGGTGGTGGGGGTGGAGAGCTTTGTGAGTGCGTACATGGGAGGGGAGGGGAGAGTGGGCGTGGAGGAGTGTAGGAGGAGGTGTCGCGTGCGTTGCACGTGCGAGGGGTTCGCGTATTGGGAGGAGGAAGGGAGGTGTTGGTTGGCGCCGGTGCTTGGCACGCTTAGGAAGGTGGAGAACTCCTCGCACGTGGTTTATGTCAAGTACTACAAATAAAATAGAAGCTATTTGGATTCAAATTTAGTATTTTATTTAGATATATTTGAATATATAAACTTTTGTAATTGAAATTACATGCGCACGTCCAACTTCAACAGTTCCTAATTACATCATTATTGCAGTGTTTTTTTTTGAAGTTTGAGTTGTGAGTCTTATTGTTTTTAAATTTTAATGCCGAAAGAAGCTTCAGATGGGAACACTAAATAAAAAATTTTACCCCATCACGTATTTGGTCTTTAATTTGTGAACTCATGTGATTAACCATGCGCCTTATAAATTAAGTAATTATGTTTAAATATATTTTGTCATAAATTTGAAACTGAATTATAATGAGTCTAGTAGGTTTGAAAATTCTCGTAGAACTTCTACACTAGAATGTTCAATCTACCACAATATCCTAAATACGTGCACGTGATCTTCTTTATTGGATTTACTCGACCCGTTTGTGATCTTCTTTATTGGATTTACTCGACCCGTTTGAGCTCAAATCCGATATCGGCTTGGGATTGAAATTTAAGCCCAAGTCCTAACCTCCTTTGACTAGCCCTAAATGGGCTTATATTGCAGGCCATATCGGGCCTAGATTTGGGCTCTAATTAGGCCTACATAGCGGGCCGGGTCGGTCCATGTTTCGTCCGAAAAATTTCATATATCCTTGACCAACAATGCGCATGCGAATCCGTAATCATTTTATAAGGGCATCAAATGAGATCTCCACTGAGTCAGTTTAGCCAGTCCTAAGATCCACTTCGTGTCCGAATCTTAAAGCTTCATTTTTGTGTGAAAGTTTCCCTCTTTTAATCTTCTTTATTTTTTATTTTGTTTCCTTTATTATGCCTGATTAATATTATATTAAAACAAATAAAAGGACTAATTTGCGTTGTTCATATTTTTGAGCCTGTTTACTCCCCACCATTGTTGATAATTTATGAAATGAAGAAATGTACGAGTGCGATTTATGTGGAGTTTGATTAGAAAATTGTTACGTATGGATTTGGGAATCAGTGAGAAAAAGAAAGAAAGCAACTACAGAGGTAATGAGATCGCCAATATTCAGTAGTGAACACAAGAGTGGAGTTTTACGTGTACGTGCATGCGCTGTATGAGTGCGTCCGCATTAATTATTTTAATGTATTTAATAATAATTATCCTCCAATCCTACGTAAGTTGTAAATATTATTTAGGAATAATAAAATAAATTTTTAATATGATTTTGTTTGTTTTATTTATACATGGAGTGCACAAAAGAGAATGGATATGTACTGATGCAATATTCCAATACAAAGATCTTAGCTAATACGTCTTATTTTAGTGCGTTATCCAACAACATTAATTAAAAACATCCCAAAAAATTTTCGCATACATCTTTTTCTTGGCAAGCGTCTAAAAATCCACTGGCGTGTGTCTAAATTAAAGTAGCCCAAAGGCTTTATAAGGAGACCCTTTATGCTTCAATCAACCGCTATATCTAATACAAATAAAATTCTAGCTCAAAAAAAGGGGTAAAGGAGTATAAAACTTATCTCAACTAACGCCCATTTCTATTTAGCTATCTATCTTTTAAAAATTTTAATTTTACTGTATAATTTTTTAAATTATTTGATTTGAGTTGATTAGTAATTTCTAACTTTAGAATTTGAATGCGTCGTTTATCTTTACAGATTTAATTAAATTTTGTATTTAAAAAGTCACCAATGTTGGCTTAAATGGACCAACATCCTACCCTATGACCGGAGGTCAGGTTGGACCGAATCATGTTCGAAGGGCGGAATCACAACCGAGATTCGTGTGCGTTATATCTGTACGTTTTAAATTAGTTGATTGTGTATTCCTAACGGCTAAAACTTTTAGGTAGTGTTTGGTTCGGGAACAAGGGGGGGAATAAGCCCTTGTTCCCCCCTTTATTCCCGAACGCAACGTTTGGTTCCCGAGAACAGTAGTTCCCGGAAATCTGGAACTAGCTGGTATAAGGCTGGAACTGCTGTTCCACCCGTTTCCTGGAACAAGCTTGCTCCTGGATGAGAACAAGATTAATTAAAATCTAAATTTAATTTTAATGGCAATAAATTATTAATTAATCTAATTAATATATTTAAATCATTATTTATTACTTTAATAATTAAATAATTTAAATAATTTATTATTTATAATTAAATATTAATAATTAGATAATTATTATTATTAATTTATTATTTATAATTAATTATAAATAATTAATAATATTCATTATTTTTTTATTAATAATTATTATTTATTCTTAATGACAATAGATATTATTTTTAATTTATTATTATAAATTCTTAATAATTAATAATTATATTATTTATTATTAATTATAGTAATTTTATTCTTATAATTAGATAATCGATATTATTATTAATTTATTATTTATAATTAATAATAATTATTATTTATTAAATAATTATAAAATTTTTATTTAATAATTAGATAATTGTATTCTTATTAATTTATTAATTTATAATTAATAATAATAATATTTATAATAATTAATATTAATTCTTATTCTTAATAATTAGATAATGGATATTATTATTATTATTTTATTATTTATAATTAATTATAAATATTATTATTATTTATTAATAAATATTAATATTAAATTATTATTAATAATTAGATAATCAATATATTTATTATTTATCATTTATAATTAATTAATAAGAATAATTAATAATATTATTATTTATTAATAATTAATAATAATATAATAATAATTAATTAGATCATCCATATTATTAATTTATTATTATAATTAATTATTTAAAATAATTATTATTTATAATTAATTATTAATAATTAATTTCTTATTATTTTTAAGTAATATTTTTATTACTATTAATTACATAATATAATTTTAAGTTCAAATTATAACTCTTATTCCTCTTGTTCCAATCTAACCATCCAAACACTATTTGTTTTATTCTAGGAACAACCTAATTTTCATCAAACGCAAAATTTGGTCTAGTTTCCTTATACCTGAACTTGTACCTATCCCTAGACTAGCATTCTTATTATACCCGAATCAAACGCAGCCTATAGAATTAATAGTATGCGCTCACATCCCGACAATCAAATTATTTAAATTAATTAAGTATTAGATTAACATTTTTAAAGATCACGACCGTCCCTAGAGCAAGTGGCAAAAGCTGGTGGTTGGTACCAGACCCAAGTTCGAATCCTAGTTGATTCACATTTCCAGTAAGTTTATTTCTAATAAAAATAATGAAGTGGTAGCGTGTTACTATCTTTCAAAAAAAAAAATTTAAAAAGATCAGACAATGGAATCAAAATTTCTGTAATTCCTTAAATTTTTCAATTTATTTTTATCAAAAAAAAAAAAAAAAGGGGGCCTTATCCAAGTGCTTCCTTTGGGATCCTCATGGGGATAAGATGCACACAACAAACAGATAGGGGCAAACGAGGCTCGCGTCCCCACCCAGGGATGGGGACGCGACGGATATAAGAGGAGAAAGGTTTCATGCGAAAGCGATGGAGTTGGCATTTTCATCTTATCAAAACTAACGACCACTTCTGCTACTGCTGCTGCTGCTACTTCGTGTGTATATATATATATATATATATATATTCTGGGACACGTGTGCTGCTGCAGAGTGAGAGGGGACCATCCTTATCACAAACAGAAGCATTAATACTCTCCCTCCCCCTCTCACAGCGTCGAGATAGGAATAGCGACGATATCTGCGTGACTACCACACGAATTTGTCAACAATCTCGCGCTGTCTAATTATGTACTTCCATTTATATTATTATTTTTTAGAAAAAGATAGCATGCTACCATCTTATTTATTGAAAAAGTGAATTAAGTTACGAAAGTGAGACAACACAGATCTCGAACTGGGCGAAAAAAAAAAACCATTGACTCATGATTTATATTATTATTAGCTTAAATTGATCAGCATTCTGCTCTTTTTGACGAAAGGTCAGATTGAACTGAGTCACATTTGAAATTGCATGAGACTGAATTGGATCGAATTATATTCGAAGTGGCGTAATACTAATTAGGTCGAATCACAATCGAGACCTGTAAACGTTGTATTTGTACACTTAAATGAATTGATTGTATATTTTTAATAACTCAAATTTTTAGAATTAATGATTAGTATCAATTATTCAACCATTATTATTAGTATTATTATTATTAATTATCTAATATTTATCAATTTTTTGACAGTTTAATTACCGTCGAATTATTGGCACTAATCAGTAATTTTAAAAGTCCGAGTTATTATAAAAAGACAATCAATTTACTTAAAATGTATAGACAAACAGCATCCTCGAGTTTTAATTATAACTTCCGCCGCTTCAAACGTGACTCAATCCAATTCGGATACTCATTAATTTAAAATAAAATAATTACTGATATGTCAAGGTAAAATATTTTCATTAGATGGGTAATGTAATTTATTAGAAAAATATTGTTATTGGTAGAATAGTATTTGTTATGATCAAAGATAAATAACATAAATCTTTCCATACCGTTTTATTATTATTATTATTATTATTATTATTATGTTTGATGATTTAACGTTGGGTGATTTTCTATATTGAGAAGCTAGTCATTAATCGGTGCATTTGCATACGGATGTTTTTAAAAGTTTATTTTTTAACAATAAAATATTTTCAAGAGAAATATTATTCATACAAATTCAAAAAAAATCTAATTATTTTTAGTATTTTTTTTTCAATTAAGATTGGAGAATATTATATATTAAACTTATTAGGTCTAAGTACACTGATTGCATAACCAATTTTTTTTTCTATTTTTAATTTTGAGAATAGTTAAATTTTTAATTACAAATAATAATAATATTTAAATAAAATTATCCCAAGTCAAAAATTCGGCTTACTACTTAAGTATAAAATAAAAGTTTTAAATTTAGCTTTTATATATTATCAAGAAGTGAAAAACAGGAGATAATATCAAGGCCATAATTTTTTTTAAGCATTTTTCCTCCTGTAAATTTAAAGCTAGGACTTTGACAAAGAAAGAGCTTTTCGATCTACTCGTGTGCCAAGGGGATATGGGTGTTGAGTTGTAAAGTTTTCCTTTGGTTTTTTTACTTTTTTTTAAAAAAAAAATTTTAATTTTTTTTTTCCCCTGAGAGAGAGAATAGCTGTAAAGTGAGAGGGACGGAGCTTCTTATTTTTTTTTTTTTTTTTTTTTTTTTTTTTTTTTTGAGTGTTTGTGGACCTCTTTATTGGACAAATTTTCTCAGAAAATACTTTTCTATATTAATTCGAAAAGTTGAGAGTTACTTGAATTCTCGATATTTTGGATCCTTCACAATAACTAACTCTTTCCGCATTTCAAACAACATATATATATATATATATATATATATATATATATATATATATATATTTTAAAGGTGTGTTTTGAACAACTGCACACCTATCTAAAAGAAAAATAAAAATACATTTCTACTAATAAGTGCAGCAGAAATAATTATACGGATGACAACGAAGGGATCACAGCGGTCGTGTACTACAATATCCAGATTGATAGTTTGCTGATGGATTATTTGGGAGATTAGGAATGGTGTGATTTTAGGAAGACCCAATCGGACCCCATCCAAGCAGTCCACAAGATTAAACAATTGATGAAGATTTGGGACCAAATTTTGTCAGGCTAACAGTAATGGTTAATAGTTGACGAATCTTCTTTTTTTTTTTTTCGCTCCAACCCGAGGCCGACGTTGCCTCATCCATGTAGCCTAATTCATCATTTCAATGAATAAAGTGGATAGCGTATTATCTATTTCTCAAAAAAAAAAAGAAGTTTTCTGGTCGAATACTTTTTTATTTTACGTGGTTTGAGATAAATCTCATTGTTGTGACTATTTAAAAATGGCTTTTTTCGGCGTGGGCCCAGGTAATGGATAGGATTATGCCTTTTAACAATAAATAAAAATACTAGTTGTTAACAATAAATAAAATTATAAAATTTAAGTTAAATATCACCTATTTTGATTTAGCTATTTAATCTTTGAAAGTTTGAATTTTGCTATCTAATCTTTTAATTCATTTCATTTGAGTCACTTAATGATTCTTTAATATTAAAATTTAAATGTGTTATTTATTTTTATAGATTTAATAATATATTTTATACAAGTCGTGTAACTATTCATTATAATAAGCAAGTAGCTTAAATTGTGTATCCGAAGAATCATTATATTACTTAAATCAAATAAATTAATAGATTAGATACTAAAATAAAAATTGTGAACGGCTGGATCATCAAATTAAAATAGTCTATAATTCATATTAGTTTTATACATTTTTACCTTAATAATGTTACTAGTTAATTTTATATAAATTAGAATTCTGCTCTCTGAATAGTTTAAGTTTTTAGTGGCAACCAATTGTTTTGGTTTTACATATTGTTACCAAATCAGTAATCTTGAGTTCAAATGCTAATCTTATTTAGAACTTTGTCTAATCCTATCAGGCTAAAGAGAATTGGGGTGAAAGCATGTACAGTTATACTTTTTTTAATTTTTTTCAATAGAAATGCAGAATTTATAATTTAATCTGAAGGGATTGGCCGTGAGGTTACCAAGCACACCTTAAATCTACACAGCACACGAGCACAAAAAAAATAGGATCTTTCATAGACGTAAGAGATGAGAATGATTGTAGAAAAAATAAAGACAAGAATAACAAAGCAATAAAGAAAACAAGATATCACAAGAATACAAGATTTAAGTGATTTGGTCAACCATGAGTCGACCTATGTCCACGGATAAGATCACCTTAATATTTTCTCCGATTAATTTACGATACAAAAGTACAAAAAAGTAAATTAGATTACAAGAAACTCTCTCTCTCTCAGTAGCTCTCTATGTTTTTCTCTGAATTAGGGTATCTACGATGAAGCTCATACTAGAAACTTCCAACAATGAGACTCCAAATTCTAAAGATTAATTACAAAAGTTTTTATAACTCTAAAATTCCAATTCTAGTAGGAAATTATTTTCGCCTTCCATCCGAGTCTCCGATTCACGTCTAACCATCGATATCCTTTTAAGAATTCCCTTAAAAGTAATTATGGAACAACCCTAATTTTCTGGAACAAGATTAGATCCAATTAAGGCATGTTTGTTTGGATGGAAGTGGGGTGGAAGTGGAGAGGAGGGAAGCCGTTTTCGTCCTAAACAGCCACTTTCGTTGTTTGGTTCACCGTTAAAAAGTTACGGTCGAAACTCGAGTTAACCTCAAACGGCGTAAATTACTTTACCCCATCGTGGGTCGAAATCAATTACGGTGAAGAGAGGTGAAGAAAAAATAATAAAATAATATAATAGATAAAGATAGTTATATTTAAATATACTTAATTATGTTACTAATAATTTTTTTTATTCATTTAGTATATCTAAAATATGATAAAAATTGATTAGTTAAGTTCTAATATTTTCTTTATTTAGTTTGTACATTTAAAATATGATAAAAGTTGATTAATTAAGTATTAATTTTTTTTTACTTTATAATTTTATTATTGTATTACTATAATTTATGTATAAAAAAATTATTTAGTTTTTTTAAATTAAATTTTAATTATATAAAAATATACTTATATTATTTTTATTTATTAAAATATTTATTATTTGTATATAAATTATACTTTTACATCATACACTTTCTACCAAACAAACAGCAGAACTAATGGAACTTCACTTTCATAACTATGAAACAAACAGCGGGGAAGAAATAGTTTTCACCGAACCCCACTTCAATCCAAAATTCACTTCAACCCAAAGTCCAGTTTCTGTAAAACAAACATGCCCTTAGAGTCAAACTCTATATATTCAACCCGTCGTGAAACTATTTATTCGTATTCAAAGTCGCCTACCGGTACTCAATATAAAGACAGAATATTGCGTACTAATACTCCAAATTGTGTACCGGTACTTAGTATAAAAAATAGTTTTTCAGCTTTCAGGTCTTGAGATACTTCTGAAGAACTGTTGAGGTGCTCAATAGTTCAGGTATTGAAACTTTAAATTTTGATACCCAACATCTAGAAACCTCAAATTTTCAATGTTTTCACCGTGATATCGACTCGGAACATGACTTTAGATAATCCAACATAACCAAATCAATACAATCTGCACAATAGATTATTCTTGAAGTGAATAAATAAGATATTATTCTACAGCACCTTCTAACCATGTATAATGCATATCGACAATCCTAAAAACATTCTTAACTATTTACCATTTAATTTAAATTCACATCTTAAGCCTACTAAAAATCTTAATCTTACACTGAAATGTCATTCTTTAACACCTTAACTTAGCTAGGTTGTATGTATACTAGGTATCGAAGGAATGGCTTGGCTTTTTCTGATTTGCTCTATTTTGATGAAACGATAATAGGAGAAACAAGAAAACAATCACTTTTTAGTGAGCGAGAATATTTTGGTCTAAAGTTAAAAAAAAAAAAAAAATTTCTTTGACCTTAAAGCAATCTTAGCAAGACTGATTCCGAGGGCATCCTTAAATGCTAATATGACTCGAACCCAATGCGATGCGGCTCGAGTCCAAATTAGAGACTGAGCCTGGCCCACGTGCATGGTGCGTTAGAGATACGGTCGATGTGTATCACAACACAATGTTTCTGTGGTGAGAATGTTAAATTCTTATTAGTCGATACTACAGTGGAAATTGTCGTTACAAAATTTATATTTTTGTACATAAGATTTTAGCACACCCTTACATAATTTTTCTATAGCCGTACTTACTCCTAAATTATTAATAAATTATCTTGATTAATTGATTCATCAACTGTACTTTTAAATATATTTCGAGCTTCTCCGGAGTACTCCTAGCATTGTTTGGAGCTTTGGAGAATCTACAGTTGAAGATCGCAATCCAAGTTAGCAATCATGCGTTTGTCCATCAATCACAATCTAAGCAACATGTTTGAACCTAATTCTAAGTGAATCATCACAAGAATATATCTACTTAGCTGTAGATATATACTAATTTTTGATATAACACAAGCATGATTTTTTTTTTTTTTTTCGAATAAGCACCCTTTAATTAATATCCTATAGTTGGCGAGTCCATTTATGTTGAGCAGTGCCTCTCCTGTAGTTGAAGTCCTATCCCCCAACCATTAATAAATATTCCACTCCAACATTAATTACTTTGACATACAAATGATAAACCTTATGCTCTTCGTAATAGAAGCTTCAAATTAAATCTGTATCAAAAAAATGAAAATAAACTTTGATGAATTCTTCAGTAGTGTTTTTCAAAAAACACTTTTGTGGAAACTCGAATAAAACTAAACAAATCATAAATTTTTTGTCTTCGGAGAATGATCATGTGAGACCAAATATAGATCATTTCTTATCAAGAGTTATTCGATTCTCCTATCCTAATCCAAAATCTAAAGGATTGAGTCGGTTGATTTTGACATTAGCATACCTATCTGCATAAAACAAGTCATTTCTACACCACGTCAGAAAATTAAACAAATGCTAAATCCATAGCTTTTAGGTCTGATCTAGGCGTGTTGCAAGCTAATCTGAAATTCTTTTTGGGATTGCAGAGAAGATATTCTATGTACGGTTCAAAAGTGCAACCAATTAATATTAAGATCTCATCGGGAAATGAAGAAAACATATATCGATATACTTTTGCCCGAACTCTGTTTCTCTTTCATTCGTCAAATAAAATCTTGTTAATCATTTGGCTTTTTTTTTTTTTTTTTAAGGCTTATTAGCTTTTTTTTTTTCTTGGGTGCTAAAGTAAGAGCAGACTCCCAAAAGAGGCTAAACGGAGAACGAAACTTTTACTTAAGCATAGCTTTAAAATCTCAAAAATTAGGTCTTATCCTAAAGCATGTTCTATCTCATTTTAATTATTTTCCATTATTTTCTCTCATGCCCAAATGGGATTGGACCATCTGGTTCCACAAAATACGTTGTGTGGGTTCTACTTTAAACTTAGTGGAATAACCATCAACTAGCATTCAATTCAAATGTACATGAAAATCTGAAAAAGGAACATAACATTTGTTGGTACGGAAAAGCTTACGATATAGATATTATTATTGTTAGGCATAGTTTCTAGTTTAAAATAAACGATCATTTTACGTGACATCAGAATAAAAAGTTTGATCGTGAGTTTTAGGTTTGGTTTGGTATTGAGATTTATATGACGCTATTAGATAAAATAAAGTTAGGATAAAAACATCTACAAATATGGTTGTGCATTCTCCGATGGGACTACAAAACATATATCACAATCGACTCATCGTAAAATAAACAAGATATTTTTCCAACGTACTTTCTCACCGCACGTAACGCGATTCCAAACGAAACCCGGGGACATTATCGTAAAATAAACAAGATATTTTTCCAACGTACTTTCTCACCGCACGTAACGCGATTCCAAACGAAACCCGGGGACATTGCATTACGTGCGGTAAGAAAGTACGATGAAAAAATATCATATTTGTTTTCGTACGTAATATTATGTTCCGCATATCGCGATGAGTCGATTACGATATAATTTCTACGGTCCCACCAGAGAACGCAGAAGTCTACGGTCCCACCGGAGAACGCAGAAGCATATCGCTATATGCTTTTATTCGAACTCTATTTTATTTAATAGTATCAGATGGATCTCAATACCAAACTAAGCCTTAATCCTATCATACTCCTAGTTGTTTTTTTTAAAATTTTATTGATAGATTAAGCTATTAGATCGTTATTTCACGTGTGTGGTACCAATTTTGTAGATGCAGCCACTATCAATTTGATTTATTCTCTCGTATTAGAACTATTGTACATAAACTGATAAATCTAAAGGAAACCATTCAAAGATAGTGTTGTCCACTACTAGCTTCAAGATCACATCTCTACGGAACATAAACGTGAATGAATTATTACCTGCTACGGATGAATCGAATCCGGGCTCGGATTTTGGACAACATTATTAATTTGTCGAAATTAGGTTGATTTTGAATCACATACCTGGACGCAGTTTGATCCGGCTCGACCAGCTGTGTGCCCAATTATTGGGGCTCTCAGCCCAATTATTGAAACTTAGGAAATTATAATTTTTATTCTCACGCACTACAACAAAAACGGTTTATAGCGACACTTTTAAATATAGGTACATGTCAAAAAAATACTGCTAGCTAAAATTACCGACACTTTTAAAAAGTGTTGCTATATGTGGGGTCGCTAGGTATATAGTGACAGTTAAAGAGTGTCGCTATAACCTAAAAGAGTACTGCTAATTTACCAACACTTATTTAAGCATTTAGCAACTGCCGAAACTCTATCTCGTTGGCTGCGGTGGCGGAGGAGGACGACAGGAAAGACTCTTCGTCTAGAATTTCAGTGGATTGAGTGAAGAGAGAAGAAAAGATGGTAATTGATTTTTCTTTTTTTTTTTCTTTTCTATTTGTAATCGGGCCAAATGGACTGGATGTGGTGAGTTAAGTAGAGTAATCTTTTATTTTTGGTTGGATTGGACTTTCTATTTAGGCATTAATAGATGTTTTTTTAAGTTTTAGAATAAATAGGACACTTACTCAAAAGTATCCCAAACATGTGTCGCTATAACTTAATTCTGTTGTAGTGACGTGGGATCCTAAAAAAAATTATTAGGTTTTCTCACGTAGTCTATTTTTTAGCAATACGGGAGAGATTTTGACACAATAGAAATGCTAAACCTTTCATACTTTGTAATCCTTGATTTAACGATCGTAATCTTATCGTCTATGATTTAAAATATAAGACGATAAAATTTTGTTTGAACGTGTGTAAATCATGTTAGAATTTGGGGCATTAGCGAAAAACTGTCAAAGTGTCAATTTTCGGCAACGGAAGTCGAAGATGGATCTTACCATCGGTACGGAATATGAGGGGAGGCATCCGACCTCACATACAGTCCCCGGTCCCGACTTTGTTGTCAAGTCAAGTTTCGAATCTGCCGATCTTTGTGCATTACAAATACATAACACAAAATACCAGCAAAATTGATCTAATCTGATCTACACCTAGTAAGTAAATAAAGATGAATATATTAATCTCACTCTAGTCGAGTTTTAGAAGTAAGCCCGTTCTACTGATCGTCATCTGTCATTTTTTTTTTTTTAGAGAAAGATAACATGCTATACGTATATTCCTTTTTCTTTTTTTTTTCTTTTGTTTCCTACACACGTGAACCTCGGACTTGAGATATGCTACTTTGGCCATTATTTAGATCTGAAATGCTGTGGCCCAGATAGAATATCGAACCCCAATTCAATGTGGTGGTCCGACCCAAATTTATAAACATAAATTGGTACTGCATCACATGGGGGTTTAGCGTGTGTGGTTGCGAGTCCTTTTCATATCTCCCTCCTCCATCATGGAAATTTGTCTACGTCCTCACCATATCCAAACAATTTTAAATAATAGATCGTAAAATTTATATATATATATATATTGTGATTGTAGATTTTCGGTTACTTTTCAGATCCGATTGAGTGGGGTAATAATGCGTGTATGGGTCGATCATAATTGTGTCAATTCATTTTGGTTGCTTTTGGTTGGTGAACGGTGCGTTGCATGAAATCCGATATGTCCTGTGTATCAAATCAATTTGTTAAGAACTGTTTTGGAATTGCAGTGTTTATGAATCAATACGACATATTTTCTACAGTCTCATCTAGAAACGCAAAAATTTTTATATATATATTTTTTCCAAATCTGTTTTATCTATAAATATTAGATGAATTTAAATATCAAATAAACCTTAAAACAGAATGGGAGTCCCCCAGAAGCAAGCAGCGAATTACTAACTTTTGTTGCAGCTCCTATTAATTGCGAAGAAATCGTTTGCTGGTATGTTAAAAATATAAGCAAACGAAATTACGAGAAATGACCTTTTTATAACTTTTTGCAAATGCGGTCCAGGTGCTATTGCCGCATTTACAAGAACAAATTAATCCTAAACAAATCGAAAATAAAAAGTTAATTTTTTTAAAAAATTATTTTTAAAATTTTTAAAATATAAAAGCGAAAACTTTTATACAACATAATTTCAAACTGAGCATAAGTCATCAACCTAATCTACTCAGCCACCCCCTAGCCTATAAATCAACAAAATCAACGAGTCTACCAGGCTGATCAACCTGCTAATCTGAAACCAACCCTACAAATATTAAGTTTGCTTCTTTCAATTTGAAACCGTCCCACTATAAAAGTGAACAATTCAGAATTAACCGTCTCTAAATAATGTGGCAAAGAATTTGATAGTTGGTATCCGATATCCCAAGTTCGAAGCCTAATTGTTTTATATTTCCAGCTAAGTTTATTTTTTAAGAAAATAAACAAATTATGCAGCATGCTATCTTTCTCTCTCAGAGCTGACTCGATAAATCGATGGATCAATCGAACTGACCAGATAAGCCGCAACCACTATCAAATCAAATTATAAATGTTGCATGGAAGTTACTAACGCATTGAGCTCACACAATAATTTCTTCACTATTAATTTTCCACAGAAAAAAAAAAGATCAGCTACTGAGAGAAGAAATTCCAGAGTGGGCTCTGGTGGGATCCATGGAACGAAGGACAAGAAACACTGAACTGCCTCTTCCACCTTTCTTTCTCATTTGTAGACACCTTATTATTTAATGTGTAAACTTTAAATATCACCCATGTAGTTTTGCATTTTTTTCACTTTAGTATCATGTGGTTTAAAGTGTATCAAGTCAGTTTTTTCGTTAATATTTCGTTAAATCATATGCAAAATATTTCAGATATCCTACCTAGGTTTATCGAATATTCACTTTAGTACCTTTTAGTTTTAACTTTGTCACTAATTTAACGAAAAAATTAGTGGAATCGATGATAGAAAGATAAAAATTAAACCACAGGGCACTAAATTGATACACTTTAAACCACGGGATACTAAAATGAGAAAATGTAAAATTACAGAGATGGTATTTGAAGTTTTTTCTTATTTAATTTAAGAAAGAAATTCAACGAATTTCTATAAATTTCTCCATAGAAAGAGAAAGGTGGAGGGTGAGGTGCACGAGTTTGGAATTGGGAGGTTACTGTGAAAGCTATCGCATGTCCCCCAACCAAAGCTGAGTATAATATCGGACAAATTTCAATCTTATCCCCCCTCTAATCTCATGCACTTAATTCCCCAAAAAAAAAAAATGAAAAATGAAAAATAAAAAATAGATAAAGTTTGGCGTGTCCGAGAATGTACCCAAATAGGTGTCGAATCTCGTGTGTGTACTCTAAAAACTGGGGGGTTTTGTGAGAAATTTGAAAGTTTTTTTTTTTTCTGTTTGAAATTCGATAGAATTTCAAATCGATTGACTTCAGTATTCGATTACCAGCAAGATTTGATAACTTACTAATGCAATTCTCCTTATTATCCAATCACTATATCCTCAACGGTCTTTTTTTTTTTTTTTTTTTTTTGAGAGATAGATAACACGCTACCCGCTTCGTTTATTTCATTTAGAAATAAACTTAGCTAGAAATGTGAATCAACTAGAATTCGAACTTGGGTCGTGGGTACCAACCACCAAGCTCTTTGCCATTTGCTTTAGAGACAGTCGAAAAAGGAAACCACCACTTATTTATAGCACGATACTCGTCTTCTTTATATTAATGAATCAACTCACTCCCACACTTGGACTCTAATTTTTTTTATAAATAATAATTTTACGTACAAATACTCACTTTTGCGTGAGTTTTTCATTTCTATACAGAGAATTGAATAGTAATGTTATCTTACACAAAAAAGAAGTGACATATTTAGCCCAACAATCTACTTTGTATCTCTCTTGATTTGACGTTCTCACCAGCTAAGCTTTTCTTAATATTTTTTTTTAAATTTTTTTTAAAGATATTTGTAGATCATACGCATGTAGCTTTTTTCCATGTACATAAAGATAAGCTGGACATTAGCAGAATATATCCATAAGACTTTTCCGACATTGCAAACAATTAAAAAGAGATGATCATCGCTTGCGAAGCATGCTAATATTTAGTCATCTATATTATTTAGTCAATGTTATTTTTAGGCAGTGCCAAAGTAATAATTAAACAATATTGAAGTGATTAAGATCCTGAGCCAGTTACGCTACTCCACGTGCGCCACCATTCGTAGGATATAATATTCGAAATATGCTATTTGGATGCCCAATTTGGTGAGTGTAAATTTTACGCTTATCTTTTAAGGATTAACACAATTTTTTTCAAAAAAATTTAGTATTAAAAAGTAATAAGTAATAAGATTACTATGTAAAAATTAATCTTCGATTGATAAGAATGTAGGATAGTTTTTCTGTGTAAAAAATTTACTGATTTTGTGTGCAAAAACGGATCATATTTTTGAATTTTATATATTAAAAATAAATTTTGAAAATATACCAATATATCTGGTTCTTTCTCTCTCTCTCGGTTCTCTCATTCTCCTATCCGTATTAACTTATTTTCTTCTTAAAAAGTATAATTTACAAACATAAATATTTGTTTTTTTTCCAAAAATAAACTCTTATTATACACAAAAATAAAAATATAGCAATAATTAAAAAAGTTCAATCTTTTTTCAAACAATAGAATCCAAGCACATTTATGTAATTTTATACAAATGGTATGGTATAAATAGTGCAATAATTTTTTTATTTTTTTCTCTCTTTCACTTTTTTTTTCCTTTTTTATTTTTTTGCGGGGTTGTCCGGTTGTCCCTTTCTTTAGAACACAAGTCACAATTAGTTATGTCAGCAAACAGAAGGATGTAGAAGCTGCAAAAATAATAATAATAAGAATACTAATTAATAAGTACGTGTTTGGTTACTATGCTATTTATAGCACTAAGTACTTGGTATTACTAAATTTTTAATCGTTAGATCTATTCCGTTGATCATTTTCATCCGTTAGATCATATTATTCGACGAATCATTCATTCAACCCTAGAGAATCAGGCCGAAAACCCAATAAAACTAATAACTTAGTGCTATAAATAGCATAGCAACCTAGTTCTACTATTAATAATAAATAAATACTCAAAAGATAGGTCTCATAAAAAAACTCATTAGTGCCTGGTATAAAATATTATTCTTTTGAAAGCGGTAAAATTTAATGATCTACAAAGAAACTTTGCAAGATGCCAACGAACATGAGCAAAGAGTAAATTGACTAATTTGTCGCGATTAAAATGAGAGCAAGAAATGCAGAACCGTGGTGTATCACTCTTCCAATAATCAGAGCACTCAACTATCATTTCTCCATTAAGATTTGACAATGATGTTAGGTTAGTCGAATTGTGAGTATCTACGTGCTTAGAATACTTGCACTAAGGTAAACAATTATCTATGTACGCGATGTACATGCATGCTGTATGCTGGATGTAAATTCATAGTTGTTGTGCACAAATAATATTATAATTATAATAATAATTATTTTGTTAACAATTCATATCGTAATTGAATAGTACATTCTTAGTTCAAATTCTACTATACTTGTAGTCTTGTTTGATTCTAGATGGGAATGAAAAATGCATAGTTGGTCCCATGAGACGACGTTTGAATATATTATTATATATTTTTTTTGGTGTGTTAAATTTTATTGTGTCTGTATTTTTCTCTTTAATATTTTATCTATTATTAATTTTTTCTATTAAAATTGACACAAATAAATTAATCAAAAGTTTAGAGCACACACAAAAAAAATTTGAATACGAAATATAAAACTTTTAAATATTAAATTATTAAGTTAAAAATAATTAGCGTTCTTTACGTATTGTCAAGCGTATGAGTTAATAATCTATCGTGGCTTTGATCCGCCTACTTCGATTTTTGCGACTCTCTCTGACAGATTGATTCCCAGAAGGAACTCTCGCATGCACCGAGTGTATTTATATATAACTTATGTTTGGCAACATAATTTTTAAAAATAATTTCAACTGAATAAAGCGAATAAAATACTATATTTTTTTTTCAAAAAAAAAAAAGTACAATTCGACAAACATGATTTGCATCATCTAATTAAATTATAGATTAAAATAAGTGAAGTTTTGAAAAAAATATAATTAATACATCAGATAATTTCACTAATTAATAGTGACAAATAAAAAAAATATTTTATTTACCGACAAAAGAAAGGGTCTGTTTAACTATTATCTTAAATAAATATCCGGTTCATTGAATAGTCACCACCACGCGACGTATCAAATAAGTTAAGATTTTCTGCTTCAAATTTTCTACGACAAAATTTTAGGATTGCGGAGTAGGAGAGGTAATTGTACTCCCGGTGCAGGCAGGAGTTTGTCGACGGCCCAGAGCCGGTCGAAGAAAGAAAGAAAGAAAGAAAGTCGGAAGGAAGAAGAAAGTGGAAAGAGCCCTGTTTCGATCGGGCTCGCTCCCCTCTTCCTCTTCTTTCGCCTCCTCCCAACTCTTCTCTACTGTGATCTCTAAGTACTACTATTCCTATTCCTACTACTATTCCTACTACCACCACCACCTTCTCAATAGCCCGCCCTCCTCTCCTCCAGCAGAGCAGAACAGAGGAGAACAGAGCAGAGCAGAGCAGGTCGGCTAATTAATTAAGGTGAATAATTGGGAATTCGGTGTGATGGTGGCGGGGGCGGAGAGGGGGACGCAGATGCAGGACCTGCCGGAGCCGGTGGTGGTGCAGGTGCTGTCGCTGGTGCGGGACGTGCGGTCGCGCAACGCCATGTCGCTGGTGTGCCGGCAGTGGCGGTCCCTGGAGCGGCAGACGCGGCGCTCGCTGGCCCTGCGCGGGCACGCGCGCAGCCCCTGGCTGATCCCGACCTTCTTCCCCAACGTCGCCCACCTCGACCTCTCCCTGCTCTCGCCCTGGGGCCACGGCCACCCCTCCTTCCAAGCCCAACCCCAACCCCTCGCCCTCGCCTTCCCCAACGTCGCCTCCCTCACCGTCTACGCGCGCGACCCCTCCGCCCTGCGAGCCCTCGCGCCGCTCTGGCCCCGCCTCCGCCGCGCCAAGCTCGTGCGCTGGCACCGCCGCCCCGACCACCCGCCCGGGTCCGACCTGGCCCCGCTGCTCGCCGCCTGCCCGGCCCTCGAAGCCCTCGACCTCTCCGAGTTCTACTGCTGGACCGACGACGTCGCCCCGGCCCTCCTCGCCCACCCCGCCGCCGCCGCCGCCCTCACCCGCCTCGACCTCCTCCTCGCCTCCGCCTCCGACGGCTTCCGCGCCTCCGAGCTCTCCGCCCTCTCCGCCGCCTGCCCCAACCTCCGCCACCTCCGCGCCCCCTGCGTCTTCAACCCCCGCTTCCTCGACTTCGTCGGCGACGCCGCCCTCCTCTCCCTCGCCGCCAACTGCCCCCGCCTCTCCCTCCTCCACCTCCTCGACCCCTCCGCCCGCGACCACGACGCCGACGCCGACGCCGACGACGCCCGGATCACCCCCGCCGGCCTCGAGGCCCTCTTCGCCGCGCTCCCGGCCCTCGAGGACCTCGCCCTCGACCTCCGCCACAGCGTCCGCGGCGCCGGCCCCGCGCTCGAGGCCCTCGCCCGCAGGTGCCCCCGCATCCGCGCCCTCCGGCTCGGCCGCTTCCACGGCATCTGCAACGCCGCCTGGCTCCACCTCGACGGCGTCGCCGTCTGCGGCGCCCTCCAGTCCCTCTGCGTCCAGGACTGCCCCGACCTCACCGACTCCGCCCTCGCCGCCGTCGCCCGCGGCTGCCGCCGCCTCTCCAGCTTCGAGATCCGCGGCTGCCCCCTCGTCACCGAGGCCGGCCTCAGGAAGCTGGCCGCCGCCCTCCGCTCCACTCTCAAGGAGGTCAGAATTTCCAGCTGCGCGCTCCTCGACGCCCCCAGGTCGCTCCGCGCGCTCGATCCGCTCCGCGACCGCATCGAGCGCCTCCACGTCGACTGCGTCTGGCCCGATCCCGATCACGAACCCGAGGTGCCGCCGCCGCACCTTCCCCCGGACGAAGAGGGGGCCCCGGAAGCTGCGAATGGCGGCTCCGAGGTCGACGAATTTGATCCGGAGGATCATCGGTCGGCCGGCCGCAAGAAGCGCAGGTGCAGCGAAGAGGGCGGCGACGAATACGAATACGAATTCGAATTCGAATTCGAATTCGATCACGCCGCGAACGGCGGCGGCGTCGACTGCGCTTATACTTATCCGTGGTATCGGGAATGGGACCGGCTGCGGTACCTGTCGCTCTGGCTGCCGGCGGGGGAAGTGCTCACCCCGCTCGGGAATGCGGGGCTCGGCAGCTGCCCCGAGCTGGAGGAGATATGCATAAAGATCGAAGGCGACTGCCGGTCGTGCGTCAGGCCCGCGGATCAGGGCTTCGGGCTGAGCTCCCTCGTCCAGTACCCGAAGCTGACCAAAATGAAGCTGGACTGCGGGGAGGCGATCGGGTACGCGCTGACCGCGCCCAGCGGCCAGATGGATTTGAGCTTGTGGGAGCGGTTCTACCTCCACGGGATCGGCGGGCTGAACCTCTACGAGCTCGACTACTGGCCCCCGCAGGATCGGGAGGTGAACCAGAGGAGCCTCTCACTCCCGGCCACGGGGCTGATACAAGGGTGCACCACCCTGCGCAAGCTCTTCATTCACGGAACTACGCACGAGCACTTCATGAGGTTCTTCCTCTTGATGCCCAACTTGCGGGACGTGCAGCTGCGGGAGGACTACTACCCCGCGCCGGAGAACGACATGAGCACCGAGATGAGGGTCGATTCGTGTAGCCGCTTCGAGGAGGCGTTGAACAGCCGAAGGATTCCTGATTAGGTAAAATTGCGTGAAACTAGTCCAGTAATTTTACAATAGCTGCTGGAGATGCTAATGATGTCCGAGATATATATATATAGGTATATCTACATGTTTGTATAAGAGAACAAACACTACTTTTGAGTTCTTGTTGTGCCTTTTTCTCGAGTAATAAAAAGGGTTGGAACGTGATGCTTCGCTGCATATCTGAACTATTACATGATTGTTGTCTAGCCTAATGTTAGCAAGAGTAAGCTCTATAGCACAATTTGCTGTATCAAAACTGACAATAGCTCTGATAAGCAACAGAATATTTGTAAGTTGGATAAATATCTGTTACCTCTGTATATGCTGTAAGAATTTGGACAGGTGTTAAATAAACAAAACGTGCCGCAATGCTTGCAGTGTCGTTGCAGCATGATCAATTGCAAGGCTTGCTTGCTGCAATATTTCCGATGAATCAAGCTGCATCTGCGTGTCAGAATCCTATATTAGCATTCTCATGCAGAGCAAAACATGAACAGTTCCGAATGTAAGAACCTTAAAAAGCTGCTAAAGGATCATCAGGAATTTCCAGAGCAACAATAATCAAGCATTAGGTTGTGTTCTAAGCTCGTGATTCCCCCAGTATAATGCACTGTGGAGAAAGGAAAAGAAACTTGGATTTGTGCCGTCACATGGCCGAATTAGAGCATGAAGCTCACATATTATCATTCCAAGACTGAATATATCACCGATTTGGTCGAGTATTATGCGAGTTTGGAAGAATTTCGTTCGAAGTGAGCCATTTGCACTCACTGCAAAATCTGCCATTATCTGTGACAGTTAAAAATCACATTCTTGACCCTCCGAGGTTTATTTATGATGACGAAAACGAATATAATGATGAGTAATATCAGCCTCTGTCAAATGTTTTCACATGATTGAAATCTCGTGCGTAACTCTTTACAGATCCCTTGTGACAGATGAAAACAACAACTTCGGAATTCGGAATTTCTACACGGACACGGAGATGGCAAAGTAGTATTAATTAAGCCGAATTACATGATGATACAATTATCAAAGGGCAATCGACAAGATATCCTTATAACCTGAATCATACTTCACATGTGAAGTATAAAAGAGATAAAGGCGAAGTATGCAAGTGAACAGAAAAGGAAAAGCCAAAACAGTTCAGGTATCGCAGAGCATTTTCGATCTCCTATGTTAATGTGATCAAATACGCAGTTTAATCTCTACCACTGATAATAAATGATAAATGCCTCATGCTCATGAACCAAGAAACAGTATTATTGCAACAAAGAGCTCTGAGTAGTAGTTCTTTACCTGTAAATATGGCAAATACATGGACAGAGATTTGATCAAGAACTGATGACACAAATTATTTTACTACATCGAGTAGAGAATCATGAACTTTGATCAACAGTAACTGAGAAAAAAAAAATTTCACGGGCAAAAGCTGCAGAAAAGAAAAAAAAAAAAAAAAAAAAAAAAAAAAAAAAAAAAAAAAAAAAAAAAAACAAAACACAGACAATACAAAAATGTGCGGCTAAATACACACCGACAGAAACTTCTCTTTCATTGCAAAAGAAACAGGCGTACAGTACGCTATTGAGATCATCATAGGCCATTCACGTAACTTTAAGATTCGTGCAATTAACGTTCTCGAATGGTTGTTGGAGGGATAGGCCAAGATCTCCGAGCCACCGGCGCCGGCACAGTGAAGGGTTTCACGATAAATTAATGAGTTCGGACCTGGCGATAAGATTTATCTAGTGGGCACGGCCCAAATAAGGGTTCAATGAAGGCACACTGATCAGATTGAAAATCGGGAGGGCGGAAATGGCCAGTAAGACCTAGAATCCCCATGGACATTGTGAGTGTATACTTATATATACTATATATATATATATATATATATTATATATAATATTATAATAATATATATAATATATATATATATTAGATAATAGAAGAGGAAGAAGAAGAAAAAAAAGAATTAATATAATATATTTGTTGCTGCTGCGTTGTTGTTTTGGTTTTTTGTTTTTTGTTTTTTTTGGGTTCGGCCGTAACCTCACTATACACCTCCGCCCAAGCAGGTTTGACGAAATCAGCCAAGAAAGGGGCAGACTAAAATCACCGAATATGGCACCACACGGAACCCCGATGACACCAATCGACCAGCGATTGCGTGTTATAAATTCGTTTCCACCATGATATCAAAAGGAATCACAAATATTTTTAGTTTTGCCTACTCTCTCTGTATATATAAGTCTAGTTATAATGTTATTAATAGCATAAAAACTTAGTACTATCAAAGTTTCTGGCGTTAGATTATCAGTTAACAATTTCACCGTTAGATATAACACTACAACAGAATTAGTTATAGGGACATATGTCTGGACACTTTTGAGTAAGTGTCCTATTAGCTAAAACTTAAAAGCACATATAAATGGCTAAATATAAGGCCCAATCCAACCAAAAATAAAAGATTACTCTACTCAACCCACCACACCCAGTCCATTTGGCCCGATTACAAACAGAAAAGAAAAAAAAAAGAAAAATCAATTACCATCTTTTCTTCTCTCTTCACTCAATCCACTGAAATTCTAGACGAAGAGCCTTTACTGTCGTCCTCCTCCGCCACCGCAGCCAACGAGATAGAGTTTCGGCGATTACTAAATGCTTAAATAAGTGTTGGTAAATTAGCAGCACTCTTTTAGATTATAGCAATACTCTTTAACTGTCACTATATACCTAGCGACCCCATATATAGCAACACTTTTTAAAAGTGTCGGTAATTTTAGCTAGCAGCACTTTTTTGACATGTACCTATATTTAAAAGTGTCGCTATAGACCATTTTTGTTGTAGTGATACTATCCCACCAACCACTACTAAACTCTAGGAAACTGCAATCATCATAACCGAACATTTCTTTATTCAAGGACCAAAACCTAGTAGCACTAATGACTTGGTGCTATTAATAATATTCTAGCCTAATTCAATATATATATATATCAGATTTTTTTTTGTCATTAATTTTTGTTCCTCTAAACCTTACTTATCCATTATTGTATGAGCATCCATTCGTGTCACGTCCCGTATGCAACTTCTATTTTTTTTCATTATTTTTGCAAGCTGCATAAGAGCAGTGCTATTGGTATACTTGAAAGTTTGGTATAAATCTTACGTCATATTCATTCAAGGACTATACATATATATATTAATTATTTCTAGCATAAGTGGCAAATAGTTTGATGATTGATATCTACGGTTTCAAATTCAAATCCTAATTAATTCTCATTTTTTATTTTCTAAAAACAATGAGTAGCATGCTACCTATCTTTTTAAAAAAAGAACTAATTTTTTTTCATACAATGTTATATGTACTCTCAAAATTAAGATTGGTTTAAACCTAACATCCTATCCATCCAAAAATTAAAATTTCACATTTGGATGGTTGTAACATTCACACCAATTATTGAATATACAGTAGCATTTCTTTAACCCATATCTCTACTTACATCAACAACTTTGAGATGCACCGACCGTCCCTAGAGCAAGTGGCAAAGTGCTTGGTGGTTGGTACCCGAGACCCAAGTTCGAATCCTAGTTGATTCACATTTCCAACTAAGTTTATTTCTAAATGAAATAAATGAAGCGGGTAGCGTGCTACCTATCTCTCAAAAAAAAAAAAACAACAACTTTGAGATGCGTAACGAGGATAGAATAATACAAATCTGATTTGTCTGCAAAAAGAAAAAGGTAATAGAAAAAGTGGGTCTATTTGCCAAATCCATAAAAAAATGGATTTTGGTCTTTGCAAAATCCCGTATCCATAGAGCTTCGCAAACTGAATTCAAGCAAAAAGATGATAATTTAATATTTTGGGAATGAAACAGAATAAAAGTTTAAACCAAAACAGACCAAATTTTTTTATTTGATTTTTTTTTTCTCTTAATCAAAGTGTGAATTGAAAGACACCAACTACTCTAGGGTTAAGTCATCAAATCTACATGAAACAAAAGCGAAAAATAAAACTTTTTCATATCTTTAAAACGTGAGCAAAGTATCTATTCATGTGAGTATATTTCACTACATAAAGTAAAATTTGGTGTCTCTTTCGAATCATACGTCACGTGCAGTGCCTGGTGATGCATGCATGGCCACGAAAATTCTTATGGTTGAGGCGCATAATGCGGATATATATATATATATATATATATATATATAGTCTTCTATACTATTTATACTATCGGGGCTCCGGTACTATAATCTCATTTTCAATCTTAGGGTGTTCAAATCAACGATCCACACCGTTAAAACTGATCTAGGGTATTTAAAGTTTTAGAAATAAAATTTTATATTTTTTCGACATAGTTTACTTTATGATCAAACCATTTCAAAATTGTCAATTTTCAATGGCTACTATGGCGAGTTTGGAGTTTAACGGTGTAGAAGAATCTAAATTTCTTTAAAGTTTGATAGAAAATACTTTAAACTATCTAGATTAAGGTTAACATTCTTGATTTTGAATTTAAAAGTCCTATGCTCAAATTTTAAAGATATTTAATTTTCATTGTCCATTCTGACATAGTTATTACTAGTAAATCATGTCAAAAAAACAAAATTTATTGCGCTAAGAACATTCATATACCTTAGATCATATTTAACGGTTGGATCGTGATATGAACACCCTACAGATCGAAAACAAGACTATAGTACCGGAGTCGCGAGCCTCGACTCGATTTAGAACCCGCATCATTAAAAACACTTGGAGCACGGAGCCCTCACCTACCGAAGATACCAGCTACCTATATATACTAAATATATATAATATGAAGTAATATATATATATAAATGAAATACGATAGAATAATAGTAGTGGTCTTTTAGGGTTGAGTGAGTAATTATTTGAATAGTATGGTCTAACGAATGAAAATGATCAAAAAAGTAAATCTAACGATGGAAAAATTATAAGAATAAAATACTTTGCGTTTTTAAAAGCATCATAGCAGACTCTCTCTCTCTCTCTCTCTATATATACACACCAACTCAACACGTGACACCATTTAAATTAAATACCTTGTTTCTTTTTCGTGTTATGTAATGTTATTATTAATTAATATTTCCCTGTATTTAAATTTTTCTAACAATGATGGAAAAGTTTACATTTTCAGAAGCAATCGGAGTCATATATGTGTTTACATTTTTTAAGTAAAACCCGTGCACTTGTGGTACGAAGTTTATATTTAGACTTTGTTGTTGTGCACATGGAGCTGAATAGATGACACGAACTTCTGGGATACTAGAAGAAATTTTGATTTAAAATTTATAAATATTATTAAAATTTATGATAAAGAAGTTGTTAATATAAATTAAATAGCATTATAGAAAAAGCGGTCAACAGCGACGCTTTTTAGCCCATAAGCTTTTAGAGACTGCAGCTAGGTCAAATTAACAAGCTCTAAAATTATGAAGAGGATGTACACTATTGCATTAGTATTTTAATCGCAATTAAATCGTCATTCTTAGTTGTGCATGAAGCAAATCAAGGATGAAGAAAATAGCATGATCATAGTGAAAACTAAACATTTTTGTACGCAGCGCGCTATGTGTAAAAATTTTATAGAGGGAGAATCACCATGTGTTCTACAGTCAGAAAAGAAAAAAAAAAAAAAGGACTCAGATGGATGTGCTTTATTCAGCTAGTGTTCTCAATCCCTATTGTCAAATCAATTACTGCTATTTCGACTTAAAAGTTATGTTTTTTTTTAAAAAAAAATTGTGTTATATTTATAAAAAAAATTAAAATACTATTATTTAAGTTTAAATTTTTAGAGATAAACAATTATTTCACATCCTTTAATATGGTATTGGCAAAGGATATAGCAAGTTGGATACTGGCCCCCTTGCCTCCTTGCTTCATTTAATTAGCGGAGTATTGAATTCAAAATATTAAAAATATTATTCTCTAACACTTTAAATTAATTAAGTTTGGGAGCAAAATGATTATTTCGCATATTTTAACAAGTTGATGATAGCAACAATTCACAGCATTAATTAATGAGAGGGAGGACTTTCAATCCCTTCTTATAACACATGCATGGTGTAAGAAACTCTCTAGAGAATTTTAGTTTGCTCCCAAGTCAAGGAAGTAGTTTTTTTTTCTGGGCATAAGTTGCTGAAGGCCAGCGAGATCTGTGACCCACCTTAGAATTTCATGCCCTAATAGGAAGACAATCCTTCCTTGTTAAGTGTGGTTGGTTGTGTTTTAAACTGTGGAGGACTTCACTGACAAGGACTTGTTATCAACTAAACCTTCCCACATCTAAAGGTTCATCCTACCAAACACTAATCCATCCCTCTCTCTCTCTCTCTCTCTCTCTCTCTCTCTCTCTCTCTCTCTCTCTCTCTCTCTCTCACACACACACGCACACACAAAGAAGTTAGACAACTTTTTCTACCTGATTCACGGGAATGGTGATATTATCAGTAAAGCTGATTTTGATGTTTATGAATAGATTTATTGAATCTCGTTACTATGTAATAATGAATTATGATCGAAATAATAACAATTTTATTCAAAAAGGTAGGTGAAAATGTTAAATAGAAAAGAAGTAATATGTTGCTAACATTTTACAGCGGTGACTAATGGTTTAGGAGGCATTGTATTTTATAAAAAATCTGTTAGTGTGTGTATGTGATTTTATAAACCAAAGGTGTATACTTGAATTAAACAGAAGAAAATAAAATTTCTTTGAAAGTCGGAAAGATTGGAACTCATGACCAGTTTATATCATATGAGAAAAAACAAAGCATTATTCTCTAACTTTAAGCTATTATAGTGCTTCTAATATCTATACTTACGAATGCATATGTGTCTATGCATCTACGAGTCTGATCTTAATAGACCTTCCTGCGAAGTCCAATCAACCTATTAGAATACAAACTTGAATGAAATTGATCTAAGAACAGAACCCAAGATGATGGAACCATTTTTTTTTTTTTTTCTTGAGAGAGGTAGCATGCTATCTGTTTTGTTCATTTTTTTTAAAAAAAAACTCAACTAGAAATATTAATCAACTAAATTTTAAATTTGGAATCTCAAATACCAACCATCAAGATCTTAGCCAACTGCGCTAGTTATGATCAGTGATTGAATCAAATTGTTAAATCTAACCACTAAGACAATCTTATATATATATATTAAAAATTAAGGACAATCCTATTTATTTGCATCTACATTCTTCCGCCTAACATCTTCAAATGTAAGACTCTTACCCCCGACTGACTGTTTTTTTTTTTTTTCGTCTTCGATCCATTTCTCGCCGAGGCCTTGCTGCCTTACCGATGTAGCTTAATTCACTTTCTTACTGAATAAAGCGGGTAGCGTGCTACCCTTCTCTAAAAAAAAAACATCTTCAAATGTAGGAAAATTTTGTTTTATACTCGTCTTATATTTATATCCAATTTTTGTAAGCTTTTCAATTTATAATAACAATATAAAATGATGCCAAGTTCTCTATATCAATAAATGTGAGAAACCGACCGTCCCTAGAGCAAGTGACAAAGAGCTTGGTGGTTGGTACCCGAGATCCCAAGTTCAAATCCTAGTTGATTCACATTTCCAGCTAAGTTTATTTCTAAATGAAATAAACGAAACGGCTAGTGTGCTATCTATCTCTCAAAAAAAAAAAAATTAAAAAAAAATAAAAGTGAGAATCACAAATTAATTAGCGCACACGCACAGACGCATGCTTACATCATATCATACATATATGCATTTAGTATACATATTGGCAGAAAGGGTGCGTACAAAATACACATTATATATATTTAAATTAAGTGAAAAGATAAATTTAATGAACGCAGTAAGTTATGATCAGCTACTTTATCTTTTTCTTGGGGGTTAAAATATTGTCATGGCAAGGTCTAGATTATCATGTAGTCTTTTTATATCTAGGTATAAGTATCAATAATATGTAGATGCATGGTTAAATATCTAAAATATCAATTTTTATGACAATAAAATAAATTAATTAAGATAACCATATGGCACTCATGATGACAAGTAAATTAAACTCTGGCTACTAAATGTAAATCTTGGTCTCAATTAGGCTGATTAGACCTTATTTCAGTTGCAACACTTCAAAAAGCCTCGAAACAAGTACTTGAAAGATCTCACTCCAATGCTCCAATTGACATGGTCAGATCTAAAGTACTCATCCCTACATTGGCCTTGTTGTTGTTGCTACTGCCTCTTTCTGACAACTGAACATTTCTCTTCTCAGTTTCTTGATGCTGCATGAGGCTCGTAGGAAGTGAGAGAGACAGTGAGAGTGCGCTATCGACCTCTTCCTCGATCTCGGTCCCCTTTCTTTCATTAGCTCCATGATCATCCACTGTGATGGGGCTCAAGCTTAGCTTCAAGTTGGGTTCTCTATCCCTCTCCATTAATGTTGTCATCTTCATCTTCTTCGCTTCTCTTGTAGGGTTCTCTCTTCTCTCAAACATGTCGTCTAGGCTGTTCATGTATTTGTTTTCTCCTTGTCTCTCTATCTGCACCACCAAAATCATAAAGCAATACTATTAGGATCTTCTCATTTCACTAGTAATTAATATTAATCAGTTGACATCACAGTGCATGGTATTTTCTATTGAATATAAAATAATGAAACACCATTTTCTAATGCTTTTACATTGCGGCAGAGGAGGAGATCCTGACTTTTAAATCTTTTCAAGCTAGTTAATAATAATAATAGGATATTAATGTTTAACAGTTTAAGCTTTTTAGAGAATAACAGTTGTTTCACAATGTTAGAGTTGATGAGGATACCTGAATTCTAAATGGGTCTTCAAATTGAGGCTTTAGTCTCTCATTGATAACCACAGGATCTGATGAGTTGGAGTGAGTAGAACTATTGTAGTTGCGATGATAGTAACTGTTATTCCCTTCAGTAGAGAATTGATCCACTGGGAAAACCTTGGAGAGGGACTGCCTTCTTTCCTCGAGGATTTGTTGTGATAGAGTTTGATTCCTGTTTCCAGCAATCACATCCCTCACATCGAACAGATGTGAGGTTGTCGGCTTCGCATCCTTCGCAAAGATCATGTCATGTATTAACCCTTTTGCTGGGCTTTGATATTTGATTGAACTACCGGCTCGCGCTGCTGCTTGCTGGTTAAAAGCCCATTCTTGATGCCTACTGCTATGAAACAAATATTACAGTATAGCAATCAGAAGGGTTAGGGTTTATGAGCCAAGTCTTCTTCTTCATGCTGCTTGGTTTGTGCGTTACCTGAAATTGCTGCTCTTGAAATCAAATGGCCTCTGAGTGTGCGGTCGGAGAAAAAGATCGCCATAAAGTCGGTTGGTCTCATTAATACCTGTTGATGAGAAGAAGCTCCCATTCTTTATCCCGAACGAGTGTAGCGGCGAACCTGTTCTTTGATAGAACATCTCATGTGGGTAACCACCTCTTCTTAGATGCAAATCCATGGGTGATGATATAACTGTATCAAGGAAAAAAAACACTATTCATGTATATGAAAACTCCTTTACTTTCTTTTCTTTTTCTTCAGAGAAAACAATTAAATGGAAATTTCTAGGCTCTTTGACCATTGTCTTTAGTTAGTTATTAGATGGTATATGGGCCTAAAAAAACTATTGCTAGATTCATTTAAGTAGAACATGAAAAAGGATCATGGTGGTCCTATAAAGCTTAATTGTTGCATAGCCGTAAAAGAGTTTCAGTGTGATAGAAACTGAGAATTAACAAGTGAGAATTGTGAAGTGATGCTCAAACCTGAAGAAAATCCTGATTTCTCTTGTCCGGAATCGTCGAGCTTCTTGCTTCTGTACATCTGATCCAAATACAAAGAAGAAAGAAGCAATTGATCAAGAGAAGATCTATATATATATATATATATATATATATATATATATATATATATATATATATAGGGAAAGAAATAAATATTAGGACATATGTTGGACTAAATTTATAATCACTTTACTAACAACCATTTCCTTCTCAAAAACTTCAAATAATAATCATTGAGAAGAGGAAATAAAGATCTTAGGCTTACTCTCTTGTCCCCCGAGCCGCTCGACAGCATGGACGAAAGCGAGATGGAGATCGGGGGTCCAACGCAATCTGGGCATCTTGGACCGGACGTACTGCCGCACAGAGGGCCGCTCACCGCCCCCCTCAGCCTCACCGTCGCCGTTCTTCTCGCTGTTATTGCCGCAGCTCTTGTCGTTGGTGCTGCTGTTATTGCTTGAGCTCCCTCCGCCCGCGACTTCGGTGGTGCTACCCCCATCTTCATCTTCTCCCTCGTCACAGCCCTCGACCCCTCCTCCCTCCTCGCTCTCGCCGACCTCTTCATTTAGGTCAAGCCCCGCGGGCGGCGTCCTCTTCCGCTTCGGAGATCGCCTACTCTCCGCGCTCTTCTCCTCCTCATCTTCAAAGATTTCCACCACCTCCCCCTTCTTCTCTCCTACCATATTCCTCTCTTAGCCACCTCTCTCTCTCTCTCTCTCTCTCTCTCTCTCTCTCTCTCTCTCTATGCTGTCATAATTGGGTTAGAATGATGGGAGTAGGAAGGAGGGAGGAAGGAAGGAGAGAGGAGGAGTACTGTGAGGAGAATAATATTGATAGAAATATTATAAAAGGGATGGAAGACAAAGGGATATAAAAAACAAAGGACATAATATAATATAAACTGAGGAAGAAATGAGCAAGCATTCCCTACATTGACTGGCTTCTTATGATAATTCCTTTCTTTATCTACGGGGGGAAAAGGAACAGTGGCTAAATGGCTGTGGAGGTAGCTAAGGGGTGGGGAAGAGGAGAATAAATAGATGTAGAGAGGAGAACAGGAGGAGCTAGAGAAAGTGGTACTAGTAGTTAATTACAACATAAACTTGTACATGAGCCACTTTTCTACTGCTCTAGCTAGCTAGCCCCTTTAATTTCTTTGGCTATGTTCTATATCTAATGTAAATAAACACTTTTCCTTAAAATCTTTAAGCTACCAAACTCTCTCTCGTTTCTGAACTCAAAATAAGAATTTGAATTTAAATATGAAAAATTTTAAAAAAAACTAGAAATATGATGGGATTTAAGTTTAGATCCGATGCTATGATATTGAAACAACTGTTTTCTTCAAAACTTAAGCTATTAATTTAAGAGCACTAATTTTTTTATATTTATATTCAACAAATTGAATATGTTGCCTATATAAACCATTCAAAAATTTAATTTCTCGAAAGAAGGATTGACATTATTTAGACATGCAGCCCACAGTGTTGAATAAAAAAAAATTAAAACAACTTTCTATAACTTGCAGCTCAAATAATCTCTTGTCTATGAAAAATTAAGATTCAGCTGGTAAAGTATGGCCGAATATACACAATGTAGATTTTGTTTTTTTTTCTTTTGTTTCTTAAAAAAAAAAAAGAAAAAAGAAATACCGAGAACCCTCAACAAAAGCATTTGCATGCAAACTCTCTGCAATTTTATATTGATATTTGAATGTATTTTATATCGAACTAGGCAGATAAATGTATGGTCGTGAATTTTACGCATGTATATTCAATCAAAAGTATATATATATATATATGCATGTCAACTCTACTAGATGTGAACACATGTTGTGTGATGATCAAGGTTAATTTTGTAGTAAACGCTAGTTCTTAGAGTCGTATGCGCAAGCTCCTTAGGATACGAAAAGAAATACCTTGAACGCAAAATTAGATGTCTCACCACACATGAATATTCCAATGAGTAATATAATATCATAGTTATGTAAATTCAAACGAGTTTACTGGACTTGCTAGCTAGCTAGCAATTAAGAACATGCATTTACATTCTTTTGTGTGCTTATATAATTGTGCGGTTTTAATCTGACTTTTTCAACATCTTTTTATATATATGTTCTTCACAACTCGTGCTGTTGAAAAGATTGATCAAATTAGTACACACATAGTTAGGTCTAAATTAAGGTCTAGCTACCAAGTTGACTCGAAAGTTGACCTGTTAAAATAATGTAGCAAGTCAAATTAATGTTACCATCAAAATTAGTAAAGTATTTGTATTTTATCTTCGTGGTCGTTATCATTTAAGCTTGTGTGCCACCGTAGTTTGACACAAGTGTGAATTGTACATCCGGTATTATTTCTTATCTTCAATTCTATAATGAAATATATACTTCAATTTTCTCAAAGTAAAAGATTAAGATTAACAACCTCGACCTCCTTTGGTGTAAATTGATTTTATCCCTCTACTACGTTAGACGTAAGCCGCTGCTTGAGGGTAGAGCCTTTTCCCCCTATTCACAGTGGTAGAAGAGCGTGCTCTACTGTCGAGACATGTTTTCCTGTGGTGTAACCCACGAGCTAGGGGACGGAAGAAATATCAGGATGTGGTTTGATATCTGGCTAGGAGAAACCCCACTTCGTACTCTATTTCCGGACATCTTTTCAAGCATCAGGAATAAAGAAGCCCGGATCTCCCAATGTTGGGATCAACGCGGGTGGAGATGGCGCTTTATCTGTCGGGGATTTACGATGGCATCGTCTGCCGACAGACGAAGACAGGTATCGATGCTTAAAGACATGCTCCAAGGCCTCTGCCCAAGCGACACACCGGACTTGGGCGATGGACCTCCAACCAACTATTCACAGTTAAATCCCTTTACCAGTTCATCACGGATTCTGGACTTCGTGTCCTGACGAATCAGCACATCTGGAAGCTCAAAATCCCAGTTAAAATTAAAATTTTCATTTGGCTACTCCTTAGAAATAGACTACCCACCTCCGACAGACTGCTCACCCGAGGCATGCACGTAGACCAGAACTGTGCTTTCTGCGCAGTTCATACGGAAAGCTGCGACCACCTTTTTAACAACTGTGTTTACGTCCGGTATCTTCTTCTCAGTATAGGAGGACTACCGGACGCAAACGTAGACAACACTGGTGATGCTAAAGCTCTATGAACCAAAGGTACTGAAATTTCTGTCGCCAAGTTGCGAAACCAACGCTTGGTCCTTCTGGCTGCGACTTGGTGGGTAATCTGGACAGATAGAAACAACTCTATTTTCAATGGAAAGTCGCCCATGGTTTCTGGGTCTCTTGAACGCCTCAAAGCTCTGATCAACTATTGGAGTACATTGCTCTGACGCCCTCACGTACCTTTTTTTTTTTTTTCTTTTTTTTTTTTTTTTTTTTTACACCTTTTTGCCGCTTACACGGAGGCCTAAGCTGCCACCAACTTGTATGCTCAGTTCATTAGACTTAATGAATGAAGCAGGTAGCTTGCTACCTATTTCTCAAAAAAAAAGATTAAGATATAGTTTTTGCCTTGTGTTTTTTGTTTAATTTAACAATGTTAGATGCACATGAGTTCAAATATAGTCGACCACTTCCACTTCTTTGGATATTGACTAATAGCATTTCTAGTTATTAATAAGAAGTTGATTTCCATGGAGAATATTATTTAATTACTAGTCTATCACTTTATTGCAATATATTATCAGTTTATTGTCGTCATAAACTGCAAAGTCATCATAAACAAATATATCAACTGAGTTAATGCAGCTAAAAATTGATGCTTACTCGTATATATGCATGTACATATGTTGCCATGTATATATATATATATATATATATATATACACGAGAAAATATGTAACACACTTTCTTTGCTTGTTAATATGTATGAGGATATGTATGCATGCTAGTTATTGGTCATGCATGGTCAATTTCTAAAAGGTGAATTTTCATGATTATCAACCTTAAGCTGCAAAATAGATTGAAATTTATTCGATCTCAAAAGACAAATAGAGAGTCTGATCCAATATATTTTCCTGTAATATATATGAAAAGGTAAAAAAAAAAAAACAAATTCTGGTTGAGCGTTTTTAGATCCGTGAGTAGTGCTTCAATAAGACGAAATATATTCATCATGAACATAACATCTTCCATGCTAGAGATATTGCAATTTAATTCATAAAACTAAACTTTCTAGCTACTTGAACATTTTAATTCCTGACCTTTCCCACTTTTTCTTTTTTTGTTTTGTTTTGAGAGAAAGGTAGCATGCTATCCGTTTTATTCATTTTTTTTTGAAATAAACTTGATTGAAAATACGAAGCAATTAGACTTGGAACTTGAATCTCGAATGCCAACCATTAAGCCTTTTGCACTACTTACACTAGGGACGGTCGGTAACATGTCACCACATTAATTAGATACTTATGTTGTCAAATAACCATTTGACACTTCTCGTACAAAGTAAAATTTTTTCATTCTTTACTTTATGAAAAGATAAGGTTGAAATGATTATTTTACAGAAAATTGCGTACGTACGTGCATGATGATCATATGACTGACTAAAAAAGCTGTCATTTCAAATCGTTGGAAGACTATTGTGAACGTTTGTCCGAATGAAATTATTTGATATTGTAAGAATTCTACTACACTTCACTATTCCACCTCCCTCACATACAAACAATTCCACTACACTCGCAAATCAAAAATTTATAGTACAATGCTTGACTAGCTAGTTTCTCCTCATGACCTTCAACAAAACACTACAGAAAAAAAACAAAACACTACAGAAAAAAGCTCTCGGGATCGAAAGATAAGGACTAAGTTCATTACCTTCCATGCTGCATTTGAGATTCTATCACTGCATGTGATGGACAATTGTCTCGGTACAGAGAGGGTCACCATTCGCTTTTTCTTTTTTTTCTTTTTTTTTTAAAAGATATTATGTTATTCGCTTCGTTTATTTTTTTTATAAATAAATTTAGAAATATAAAACAACTAGGCTTTGAATTTGGGATCTCAGGTATCAATCGCCAAGCCATTTACCAGTTACGCTAGGAACGGTCGGTCACTGTATGCAATTTTTGAATTACAAAATGAGACGATCAATTAATCCATCTTTCTAACTAGTTTCAAATATTCGATCACTATGTGAGATGATTAGTAAATTAATTAATTTTACTCGTTTCACCGTAGGCACGTGCTGCATGTAATCTTCTTTCCTTTCTCACGTGAGGAACATCAATCTGTGCCAAAATAAAATCCTGGCCATCCAAGCAATCCTCTTAATTTTAATAGGAATGAGGCGTCGACCTCTCAACCACCCAAAGCGTAAAAACGGGCAATGGGGGTCACGAGACATGTAACAGGTTTCAAAATTAAGAAATATATATATGTTTAAATTAAACTACATGAGCTCGCACCTCAACCAAAAATTCCAATTTTAAACCCCTCTTTATTTTTTTTTTCGTACTTAATTAAGTACTTTTCTTTAATTGGTCCTCAGAGGCTCATGTGAACTCTAACACTTCGCCCTCGTTCTTAATTTTCCTTTTCCTCTTTGACAGCTTGTCGTGGATCTCAGGTCCCCAACCGTGATTAGCTTTGTTAGTTGACTTTGGTTTGTATCTTACGCATAATTTAATGCATGGGTGGATGGCTACACGCCATGCATGCTTAACTTTTTCCTTTTTTCTTTTTTTTTCTCTTTTTTGTTTTCTTTATTCTCGTTTCCAACATTCACGTCCACATCTATATATATATCGACATGGTTTCGTAAGAAAGGTTGTTTTTGACATTCTACGCGGCAGATAAATTAAAAAATTCTCCATATACAAGCACCATTAATTATATAGTTTGTTGGCTCTCGCAGTTGATAAAAATATACTATTTCAGTAATATTATTTGAAGAAGTACTGTATATATTCATATATGTAGTTTTAGCAATCGGAAAAAACAAATTAATACTTTAGTTTTTAAGGCTCGAAGAAAATTGGATATAGAAAAAACAATCGTAAGTTACGAAACACCAAAGATGAATACGGATACTGTGACATCGAACTCAAGGGAGAAGCACAAAGACCATTTCCGTTGAAAGTTTATACAATATTTTTGGATTAACTCCTATGCGATCTCTTCTACACCAAGTTGTCAATTATTTTATACGATTATTCCTGTCGCAAAAAAGTGTTTTGTTACGTTATATATATGTCGTAGCTAGCTAGGCATTCAATTTTCAAGTTAGGCCTTCTAATTTGAAAGATTAGGTTGACACAGCCGGATTAATTAATTGTTTATTGAGAAACCATGGTTTACTTCTTTGTTTTCTTTATATAATATGCTAATTAACCATCTCGGCACATTCCACTCGTCATAAGTATATTCCTATAATCAGGGTGATTCATTTTTCTACTACTAACTTTTCGCTAAAAGTGAAAAATGTTTCCATGCATAAAAGGTTATTGGCTCTCATTCTATTACCATTTCCTCAAAAGTTAATGGCACGTCTCCCATCCTCGAATCATGGAAGGCATGAATGGTAGGTTTGGTTAGGTGGAGAGGATAGCAAAGACAAATGAAAGATCATGATTATTATTTCTCAAAAAAAAAAGATCATGATTATTAGCTTTTCCAGAAAAAGTATAGTACTCTACAAGCATCTTATATATATATATATATATATCGGAAGCACAGAGCCTTCCGTGCTTCCAGCTCATTTTTGATGTTGCGACTTTCGAATCGTCGATCAGCTCCGTTAAACTTGATCTAGAGTATTTGAAGCATCTAGAAAATAAATTTTATGATTTTACGATATCATTTGCCTAGTGATCAAATGGGCTCAAAATCAACAAATTTCAATGGCTGTAGTGAGCCATTTGCAAGTTTAACGGTGTAGAAATATCCAAATCACGTGAAATTTTGATAGAAAATTCTTTATACTATCTAAAACAAGATCAATATCTTTGATTTAAAATTTTAATGTCATATTATTACATTTTGTAAGATTTTTATTTTTAGCCGTTGATTTTGAGCCCCTTCGTTCACTAGGCAAATGATGTCGTAAAATCATAAANATATATATGCCGCCCTTACTACTGATATTATTCTTATCTTTACCGAATTAATTCATAACAATTACTAACTTACTATACACCACGCTACATAATATAACATCAGTAGCTTTTCAAGAGAACTTGAGACAGTATCCATTAGGCATATGTTTCGAGCAATTACCGCATTTGCTAAATGCATCATGTCAGGTTTTGCACCTTCACGCCTAGCCATTCATTTTATCTTATGCTTAATTTCAAATCTAATCATCCAAATTATTATTTCAATATTTAAATTTAAAAAATATTTTATATATTGGACGATGAAGATTGAACATGATGTGAAATAGATGGAAAGAAGGGGACGGCGTACGGTTCGAGATGGTGCATAGTGTGCATGCGGTAATTATTAAGGTGAGCTAAAAAAGGATGACACGAACGAACATGGAGAACGTACTGTTCACGTTTTTCATGGTTTTACTTGTGGAAAGTTGATCCAACCACCCGTGCAAGAAGTTTCTCTTCATTTCACCTACATTAGCGTAGCATTGTGTTGGTAATGAATAAGGTGGGTTCAAATTTTAATAAGATTAAATAAACTTTAGTGTGTGTGTGTGTGTGTTTGTGTACATATACACACACACATATATATCAGGGTAAAGTAAAATGGGTTTGACTTGGATCTAAACCAAACCATGCTAGTGCATTAGCTAAGGTTTGCCGCAATGGCTCAACCAATTTAAGGAAAAGAGTGGCACTCTTGGCCCGTAATGGCCGATCGAGTACGTAACTAGGGTCATTATGCTCAAACAATTTCCTTGTATTAAGCATTTGATAAAAAAGTGCGAAGCTAGTCCTCCCAAATTCTTGAGTGCTACTCGTTATCTTATTTTTATTTTATTTTATTTTTAAATATAAACTTGCTAGATGTACACATATGAATATATAATAGTTAATCCACATTAAAATTTATCGAAGGAAGTGAATAATATCGATGTATATATTGTTTGGTCCAAATCTACAAGTTTAAGGTTCGATAGATTCCAACCCTAGCTAATTCATCTTGTTATCATACTATCTCGTTCATAAAGCACCAAAGAAAAAGATTTAAGTCATAGGTACAGGGAGTTAGATAATAAAATTTAAATATGTTAGTAAAATCAGGTCCAGTCGAAGCCTCGTACATACACCAAAATGTAACATATTGCGGATCAAAACATTATATATGTCTCACCTCTATAGCCTAATTCATATCTTCAACGAATGCGGATCAAAACTATTTTTTTTTTTTGAGGCCCTGGTTGTCTCATCCCTGTAGCCTAATTCATATCTTTAATGAATGAAGCAGGTACCGCGCTACCTATTCTCAAAAAAAAAAAATATTATATATGTCATGATCCTCATTAGCATTATTCTACATCAAAAGACAATAGCAGGTGGTAGTTAAATACAGGATTAATTTAGAGAAATACTCATGACAAGTTGTGAGGCAAGTTGGAGATGAGTCTTCGAGAATCCGACGTACTCACATAGAAGGACCGCTAATGCAGGCTCTCTGCCAACTGAGGCTCCATCTGATATTGCAGGGCGATGTGTTAGGCATGTAATAGAAAAATATTATGTTTTTTTTTTCTATAAAAAAATAACATGTTTTATAGATTGTATTAGATTCAACTAAGATATAATCTTTACTGCGCACTAAAAAATAGAGTAGCACATTTTTACATGCCTTTTTCTCCAATTTTCTTTCAGTCTAATAATATTAAATAGCCCTCGCTACCAAATGGATCTTAAGAGCATGATCCTGTGCTTGCCATGCTGATTCTTTTCCTCACATGAAGAGGTAACATTGGAATAGCTTTGGGACACCAATGTATCATCTAAGGAATCATTTTCTCTTTTTAAGTGATTAAGAAGTGGTGGAGAGGGTCAGAGATCAACAGCTTGATATATCCCTTGGGTCATGTGGAATTTAGTCCACGGCTAGCGAGAATTTCCCATGTGGTTAGTAAGAGCCTTTGATTATATTAGAATATTTTTAATAATTTTTATGAAATATAATTGGTTAAGAATTTTATTTTTTGCATGCTGCAGCAAAAACTTCAACCTACTTTACAAATCTTAAACAATAGCTAGATCGGGGTGCCATTAATAGCACTAAGATCTTCATGCTACAATCTCAATTTTAATGTTCAATAATTTGATTCACTAATCAACACCATTAATTACATTTTTCATATTTGAAGTCTCTAAAGACGTCATAATTTTTTTTGACATCAACTAGTTATTTGTTTTTTTATTAATTATCAAGTAAATATTGCAAGTCATTTACTGTCCACTTCTAGATCTTTTAATATACAAAATTCTATTTTTTAAAAAAATTTAAAAATAAACACAATATCTAGTGAGGCCTCAATATATACTTTGTAAAAATGATAGTTATCTTACATCAAATTTAGTAACATTTATATTTATATCTTCTATATATTATTCCTTATAAACTTTGCCACGAGGCAAAGCCTTCTTCATCCTTACCTTCTTCCTCATTCCTAATGATCGAATTTATTAATTTTTATTTCCGCGCGATATTTCGTCTTCCCACGTATCTATTTCTTAATTAATATATTCACATTCATCGTTATCTTTACAAATCAATTTTATAAAAAAAAATAAATAAAATAAGATATGTATTGTCATGACTAAAGAGGAGCTCGACGCTGACAATGACGGCGAATGAGAAGTGAAGATCAAGATTCGATTTCCCGATATCCGCAGCATAATTAAGATGTATATAGAGTAGTGTTTTATTACTATTTTTTATTATTATTATATATAATTTATTTGCTGAAATTATAAATTTTGTTATATCTGTTTCATATTTTTTGTTTGTATTTATTGATTTCTCATGACAAATCAAAAATTTTAAAATATTTTACATTGTCAATCTTTTGTCTCTTATATTATCAGCCCGCCACAATATGCGGATAACTTCATTAGTAAATCATTAATTCAAAAGACCTACAATTCGAAATGAGTTTATAGCACGCACTGAGATCTACAGTCTTAACACTACTAACAACTCTATCATTAATTAGACTAATAGAAAAGAAACCCTTGATGATATTATGGATCTTTAATCACATGTTTGTACACCTCTCATATTCAAACAAAAAAGACAGAATATTTTGGGCATGGAGCCAAGTATATATATATATATATATATATATTAAAAAAACATAAAAAGAGAGAGAGAGAGAGCGTTTCATACTCGGAAGTATCGAAACAGGAAGGTTTGTCTCACAATTAAAAGCCAATCATATCCCCTTTCTCTTGTCCTTCTCCTAATCGTTCCAACCATTAACTTTACACAATCAAATAACCCACATATAAACTGTAATTAATTAGAGCTTTCGCAACGTAGAGTAGTGTGAATTTGCGAGCTAGTATACGTACGTACGTCGTTGCATGTGATATATATTGAAGGGTTTTGGCCCTTAATTATACAATAATAATAGTATTGTTATTATTATTATTATTCTAATTTTATGATATTGGTTAATTTATTTGTACAAAATTAATTAGGCCTCGGGAGAAGACGAGGTCAACGATAATGAAGGGAATCGTGGAGAGGATTAGGTGACAGGCTACATGACATCTCGAGACTCCGAATCTTTTTACACAATTTAATTTGATTTGATCTCTATCTGAATTAGAACCTACTAATTTTTTCAGTGATATACATTGAGCTTATCTATATGTGGTTACTATTTTTGTTGATGCGCGCATATGACTCCAATAAAACTCATAAAACTTTCCATGATATGAATCTAACCAAAAAGGAAACAGTGCAATTTAAGGGCGCGTTTGGTTTAAAATGAAAAATAGAGTCGGAATGAAAATCGGAATGGACAAGAATCGAAAAAGGAACGATATAATATATCTTCCAAATATGTTTATGTCAGAATAATAATAGAAATTGGTACGATTGATTCGTATTTTCAATATTTAAAAGATTTTAATAATCAAAAAATAATTAAAATTAAAATACAAAATATAAAAATAATTTAAAATTGAGTTTGCACCTCAAAATATAAAATTAAATTTATAAATTTAAATTCAAACTAAAAATTAAATATTAAAAACTTACATGAAAATATTGAAATGATAAGCTAAAATTTTAAATGTCAAAAAAAATTAAAAATTAAAATTGAGTGGACAATTCAAAATATAAAACTAAATTTTCATTTGATTCAAATTCGAATTTACAACTAAATTTAAGTTTAAATTTACAGATCAAATTCAAAATGCTTGATTCAATTTATATTTTAATTTAATTTCTAAATAAAAATCTAGAATTAGAAATTTAATTTCTAAATTTAAATTTAAATTAAAAATTAAAGTCAAATGATTAAATTTAATTTTAAATAAATATATAAAATATAATTGAGATATTTTCGTAAAGTGCATTCTTTCTCTCCGAATTCAATTTTTAATTCGGCCTTCTAGATAAGATTGGAAAAAAAGATGATTGAAGAATTTTCATTCGCCCGAAAATTCCGAAAATCGAAATCGAAATGAAACTCCCGCATACCAAATACCGACAAACGGATTCGTCCATTCTGATTCCAATTCCTCAGTCAAAAAAGGACAAACCAAACACGTACTAAAAGATGACACAAGCAAATAAAATTATTAACCTGAGGATTTGTACGTTGGGTCCAAATCGTGTTTTGTTAAAAAATATTTGAATAAAATTATTAGGAAAACTCATCTAACTAATTAACCTTCAATCTCTTCTATCTAAATAGAGTGAAAGCAAAACTCAAAACTAAAGTTTTCATAAGATTCAAAAACTTATTTTAGCCTTTCCATTTCTTTATATTATTAAATCTTTTTATTAAAAACGACTTAAAATAGAAGTAGAACTTCGTGTAATACACTATTAATTGGTTACATAATATCTATAATAACGCAAACAAGAAACTCTCCGAGGGTTAGCTGATTTAGTTCCATGCACTATTCAACTTAATTATGTTTAATTAATTAGTAGTGCACACACATATAAATATATATGGATATGTGTGCGCTATCGACAAGCATACTCCCACACATTAAGAGATTCCATATGGTATTAAAGGACAAATATTCCAGGGCCCAAACTAATATTCTATGCAATTAACAACTATATTATGTTGCATATTATATATGTGCTACAAGTATCATGCTAATTAATTTGTCCTTGTTGTACCTAAAATTATGATAATAATAATAAACAATTAATAAATAATCGACCATAACGTCATAAGAGATCGAGTCTCGTGCTTACAATTTCCAAATTAACTTGATCGTTAATTTGTCTCGACGCCTGCATGGGAGAGTTGACTTTAGGGTTTGTTTATAAGGGAGTGGGAGAATCTCGGGATAGTTGCTTTTAGGGGAAAAAAATTGTATATGTATGCCCCTCAACTATTGATCATTTTAAAATTCGTCCCATGAATAAATATTTTTATTTTGATTGGGACTTTTTAAAACTTTTGATTTTTTTAATATATANTATATATATCAAATCGGTAATTGGATTTTATACTAAATTTATTTGAGAGATAGATAGCACACTACCCGTTTTGTTTATTTCATTTTAGAAATAAACTTAGCTGGAAATGTGAATCAACTAAGATTCGAACTTGGGTCTCGGGTACCAACCATCAAGCCCTTTGCCATTTGCTCTAGGGACGGTCGGTACTAAATTTAATGTTAATTTTGATGAATTTAGCTACTTTCTAACCCTTTTCAGCTGAAATATATGCCGATTTTATTAGTTACTAATTAAGGATTAATAGCTAATTAACCGAGTTGTTAGTTTTGATGAATCCATAATTTAATTTAGAAAGATAATTCCAATTAATCGAATGGAAAGTTGAGAAAGCTAGTGTCCAACAAAAAAAATGAAAGGTATTAGAAATCTGCAACTCACACCGATATCAGATTTTTTTTTAAACCAATTTGTTATGATAAAAGCGAAAAATATCAAATTCGTCGGATATGAAAATTTCAAAAGAGAACCGATAAAGAGAGGAAAAAAATAAAGCACATATTTACATGGGCGAAAACAGAGTGGAGACTTTTATTATAATCCAAGTGATGTGTAAAATATGTCTATCTTATAAAACTCTAGTCTCAAAAATACAATCATACTCTTTCATCCCTGTCACACTAAATCAATGGAATAAAAAGTATATTTATAATAATTACTAAATTTTAATTAACTAAAAATACAAATTCACTAAAATTAGAAATAATCTCAATAAAATTAGATATAATCTAAACTTAATTTATTAAAATAACAAAAATAAAATAAGTTAAGAAATATTGTGGTTTCAGAATGCAGGCCGACTTCCAGATAACAAATAGGTAGGGGATCTCCATATATACATTTTTACATTCTTTTATATATTGAGTTATTCATACTTGTATTAATACTTTACATATATACAGTGGATGCATAAAAAAGGAAACGTTATGTTTTTTGATAGATAGATAGCATGCTACCTTCTTCGTTTATTTCATTTAAAAATAAACTTAGCTGAAAATGTGAATTCGAACTTGGGATCTCTAGTACCAACCACCAAACCCTTTGCTACTGGCTCTAGGGACGGTCGGTAAGGAAAACTTCATGTTGCCAACCTCTGGAGAATGATATATAGCTTCTTAAATTAATTATAACACAAATTACCAAATTCCTTGGAGAGTTATTTTTAATTAACTCATATTAATTGGGATCTTAAGGCTAGCCAGTGGGATACTTGTGCACTAGTTGGGTGGATAAATTAAAGTTAATTTGGCTTATTATATAATACCCAACGCAAGTTGGGTGGGCATATTAATTATAAGCTCATAAACTCATGAAGTACACATTAACTAGTTGATTAACTAAGTAACTTTTGGGCTTTAACTAAGGATTAATATAATGTGCATGCTAAGTCAATTATCAACTACATTTATGTTTGTTCCTTGCGTAGTTGATGTGTATTTATACAAAATTGAGAATATTCTCATGAGCAAAGCCAGCTTATTGCTTGGCATTTTCTTTTTCTTGTTATATATATACACTAATTTATACTTGTAAATATTTATATTTACTATGCCATCACCAAATCTTGCCATGAGAATGAAAATTTTTATAGTAAAAGTTTAATTAAATAAATAAAAATATAAGGAACTTAATTACGATATTAAAAATTTAAAAACTTGAGCCAAAAAATTAGATAAAAATTAGGGACCGATGGTTTATTTCTAATCTTACGACTTATTTAGTCTTTTTAATTATATTATAACTAAACTTCAAGAATAGTTGCATAAATCAAGAGGGTAGAATTATAATATTTCTTAGATTAAGTGTTATAATCCTGCAATCCTTTTTGGTTGTAGACCATGTTTACAATCCATTTTGGATTGTAATATATCTGTGCAATCCTTCATCCTAGGATTATAACAATCTCTATAGGTTTATTCGACCCTAATTAATTGTTTAAAGGAAAAAAAAAAGGAGTGATATTCAAAGGTGGTTGTATCAATTTTTTTCTGAAAAAAAAAACACATTTAATCATCAATTACTGATTTTCAATATATAATCATTAAAATAAATTTTTTGATTGGCCCTTTCAAAATTTAAAATTGTTGCTCCGTCCCTGGACGTTGTAGAGGAAGCATTAATTAATTAATGCTCTATTCTAAAAGTACCTTGGGATATAATAAAAAGACACAAAGCAAGATATTCCCTCAACGATTTTTACCTATTATTTTCACCAACTTAAACCTACCCTTTTAAGCAGAGCACATGAGATGACCCTACTCTTAAGATCTTAGGACACCTAATTAAGAGGGAACGGAACAATATTCCTCACTACGCCCCCACTTATGAGATGATCAATTTCTACAGGGAAAGAGTTTGCATGTTCTTCGTTTAAGTTCTTCTCATCAAATTATATTTTTTTACTTATACTTTACTATTTAAAATTAAAAACACTGGTTGAATAAAGAGCGTTAAATATTCCTATGTGAAAAAAAGAAAACTAAAGACCTGGATACTCATGCTATAGTACTGTTACATGTCTCGTGGGATTGCAAGCATATAAGCAACATTTAAAATTTATATGCTGATTTTTGAACAAATAAATAAATATACTACTCCAGCCTTTTTATAACGTTGATTCAATATATTTGTTTGCATGCATGACATGAAAAATTTTAATTAGTTCATAAATACATGCAATACTTAAAATGTTACGTGAGTTTGCTAACATGTTGAAACTCTAATGGTTAGGAGTTACCAAAATATTCTTTTCCCAGTAATAAACAATGGTAAGCGTGCTAAGCAGAGATTTTAGTGGTAACCTTTTCCTCTCTCTCTCTCTCTCTCTCTCTCTCTCAATATATAGTTTCCACATGAGGGGTGCGTGTACTCGCACTTAAAAAAAGATTGTCTTTTTGCGCACTGACGCCCATCACCCGACAACGGTGGATCGTCGAGAACCGAAGCTCGTCTGCATTGGCTAAAGACCCGCCGCAAACGTAGGCATTTTATTAGCCCGAGCTCACCCACTGTGTCCTTAACCCCGTTCTTTCTCTGGTCCCAATTATTATATATGTACATATATATCTCAATATATACAATATGCATTGAGTATATAACTATATATGGTCTTCATTTTGTCGCACGACGCTCATCCCTATATATATAATCTGACACGGGCATAAAACAATGGAGAGATGTTTGTATTTATGTGTGTTAAGATAATTCCATGATTTGTTCCTTCCGAGATTGGGGATCTTTGCACTAATCCAAAAATTCCGTAGTTCGAATGTCACAAAGCTGGATATCTTTTGCACTTGTAAAGTGAAAACAAGAGTAGGTCTTGTGTGCTATTCGGAGTATGGAGGCATCCGTGCTCCTAAGCCGTTTTCGATGCTGGAGTTTTCGAATCGATGATCGGCTCCGTTAGACTTGATCTAATATATTTGAAGTATCTAGAAAATAAATTTTGCTGTTTTTCGATATCATTTACCTGGCGATCAAAAGGGTTTAAAATCAACAATTTTTAATGGTTGATATATACCGTTTGCAAGTTTAACGGTGTAAAAGTATTCAAATCGGATGAAATTTTGCTAGAAAATTTTTTATGCTATTTATAGCAAGATCAATATCTCTGATCGAAAATTTTAGTGCTATATCACCATTTTTTGGGAGATTTTTATTTTCAACCGTTGATTTTGAACTCTTTCGATCGCTAGGTAAATGATATTGAAAAATCGTAAAATTTATTTTCTAGATACTTCAAATACGCTAGATCAAGTCTAACGAAGCCGATCGTCGATTCGAAAGCTCTATTATCGAAAACTGCTTAGGAGCACGGAAACCTCCGTACTCCTAACAGCACACAAGACCTACTCGTGAAAACAACCTTGATAGAGTAAAACCCAGAAGCTGGACGCTTTAGTTGGATTATGTAATCATTAGAACCACTCAAATGGGCCCAGAAGGCCCATGCATCATGTAAGCAGGAAAGTAACACTATTTTTTTTTTTCAAAAATAAATTTAGTTTGAAATACAAAATAACTAAGTTTTAAATATAAAACTTTGGATATCAATTATCAGACACTTAACCAACGTACGTATGTACGGTCAGTAACATTGTATATCATACGCCTAAAATTTGAATTTGTTTCTATTATTTTTTTTTGAGAGATAGATAGCACACTACCCATTTCGTTTATTTTATTTAAAAATAAACTTAGCTGGAAATGTGAATCAACTAGGATTCGAACTTGGGTCTCATGTATCAACCACCAAATTCTTTGTCACTTGCTCTAGGGACGGTTGGTTTCTTATTATTATTATTACATAAACAATTGATTCGATAGAGAATGTGGGGTGTACAAGCAGCCTATTCATTATTCGTTATTCTCAAACATAAAAAAAAAAAAGAAGAAGAAAATGCATTTTTCTGCCAAAAGATTGAAGAGAAAAGAGCCAAGCAGTGGTTAATTGTAGGGCTTACAAGAGAAATTTCTTATTTGTTTCTGACAAAATTCAGAACATGAACCCTCTAGTTATAATTAGAGTTACAAATGAACGAACAACACAATAACCTTGTTTTATATCACCTTGGTTATGCCTTTTATATACTTTCTTAACTTAATTTAGTATGATTTAAATTTTAAAATGCCTCCTAAATTATCATATTGTCCACACATCCTCTCTGGTCAACAAGAAAGCATGTAGACCCTATTTTTCTTAAGCTATTTTACTGGGCCCTTTATGTTGCTTGTTACTACTCTTTAACGCAATCAAATAGATTTCTGAAAACCGCAGAGTATTCTCAAAATGAGATAGTATGAATGGATTAAACCAGGTATAATATGATAAAGATGGACTAAATACAAGAACTACTAACACTTCTTTACGCGTCAACAAACACCTTCCCGAAGCGCACATCAGGATTTTCTCATGGCGAGAACCATGGCCAGTCAGGAAACCTTGTTGATTTTCTAGTATTCGCTGGGGGGATGTGTTTGTTGCCGCGCAAAAGAAGCATATGATAGATGTTCTTTTCATTTCTTTATGGTAGCTTAGAGTCTACATTTATCACAGTTGTTAACACTTTCGACGCGATTAGTGTAAGATACATAGCAAGATAGCGAAATACCTATCTCCCAACATCAGTGCCACAGCAGCATAAAAGCACCACAAGCAAAACGACTAGCAAGTGAACGCTTTACTCGCAGGCAAATTTCGTGCCGAAGCTGGTTAGGCAAATTGCAAACGCCTGGAAAGCTGAGAGCGGCTCCCTGTAATCCATGGTGAACAAATTGTCCCCGACTTTACCAAATTGGAGCAGCACGGTCTCTTCGTCACCCACGCCACCTTCTTGGCTCGGGTCGGCCGTGGCCGCCAGCTGGAAGTTCTTCACCGAGGCAACCGTGACCCGTCCATGGAAGTTCAAGCACCAGCACTGTAAGTGCTGGTGCCATCTCGGAGCTTTGTTCCGCAGAACTATGAAGCCGGAATCCAGGTTTTCTGCTTTTGAGAACTTATGTGGTTCTTCCTTGCCCAAAGGTTTGTGGGCTGAATAAGGAGATTGTAGTGTGCACAGCATTCTTCGAGGCCCTCTTGATTTCAGGAGGTTCAGTTTGTAAGATGCCTGACCGATTTCGAAATTTCCAGATAGGAGTTGTGGGCTTATCCGCTTGGAGGCAAATGGACGACTAGCTCGGGTACACGAGGCTTTTGCACCACTGAATGGTGGGTTGCTGTCGTAAATTGTGAATTTTGTGCCCAGGAAATCTGATCTGTGAGAAGAAAGAGAAAAGATAGCTTTTGACCTGAAGGAATTACAGTACGTATGTAAAATATCTGAATATATCAATTGATATTTCTAGATAGGATAAAACAAATTTAAAACACAGTGCTATTTATTGCAAATGAAAGAAAAAAGGAGGAAAAGCAGGGGATGCTACAATTGTGGTGTGTGTAGGTGCTTAAAAATACTGAAGATGATAACAAACAAGCTCACCTTAACTTCCCCATATATGCGCTACTTCCTTGCGACAGATCATCAGCATCAAGAGAGATTATGTACTCAACATAGGCGCCATACCTATATCTCCGAGCTGCCAAGAGAAACTTTCCTTTATCTACAAGTGCTGCAAGAATGCAAGAATAGATGATATAAGCTGGACTTCCTACTGGTGGCAAAACAAGGGAGGGAAATTGGAGTTAAAAGAAAAAAGATTATTACTAGAACTGAAAAATCTATTGTATAAACCATCTTCTATCAAGCTGAGACTTTGACAAGATAGTACAATGCGATATCAGAATTAATGAAACAAAAAACCAGTATCATCCATTCTCATGCCATCATAACAAAAATCAATATCATCTACTCGATGATTAATAGACACCATAAATTGTTTTGTTCGCTGCTTATTACAGTCAAATATCATCATTAAAATGGTTCTAGAGCGGAAGTACCGCACGGGGTCACGACAACAACTAAATAGCGTTGCAACTGAACTTCTTGTTTGGTTATTATTATGATCCCTTCACTTACCAAACAGGAGGTTGAAATGGCTAAGGAAACAGATCTTTTCAGAATGTACAAGAGATATTTCAAAGCAGTTACAATAAAACATCACTATCAACAAATAAATAACACCACAGAGAAAAGCAGCAGTTAACCATTATTTTGTAGGTAAGAAGCACAGATTTTAACAAACTCTGTGTAGAAGTACCTACCATTAGAATGTGACAAAGATATGTACATGTAAATCTACAAGTTGGTATCATTAGGAAGGAAACTAATTTCTTGGGCAAGCTAGAAAATGAGAAAAAACCAATATAAAAATTTAGCAGTTTAGCAATTGGGACATAGTCCAGATAGTAGTACATATAAATCAAGCTATTTAGATATAAACCAAGAAGCGTAAATTTTTATTACCTTCAAAAGCTCTAAACTAATGAGCAAATGGCATTTAAAGTAGAGTCACTACTATTAGTCATCATTTTTTTTTTGTTTGAACTAATATTAATCATCATGAATGTACAGAAATAACTGGAAAGTTAATATTTATCCAGGTATAACAGAAACAAGGGCTTTCCCCTTAACTGTATAGACAAATATGGGTGAATTCCACATAAAATCTTTATGCCTAGGATTAAAATGGACAAAACCAACAAGTAATACTACATTTGTTCATGCATTACCATTATCAATCAAAATTGAGCATAGCCAACAGATTCATCTAAGTCATCTGAAAAAGATACTACTTATGGGCAAAATTGTTTAGATACAATATTCAAATGTACTGCAACTTATTACAGACCATTTAACGTCTCCCAACCCACCACATCACATGGATATTGACCTCTGCCTAAGTACTGGAAGGACATTGTTCTGTGTCTGTTGCAGTCCGCTAACAAAAAGCCAAGTTGTGGTCCGTACTTGAATAGATAAATGTTCACCTTGACCATCTCTGATTAGTCATATTAGGCTCAACCAAGTCATTTTATTCACCAATTATAACACAATTTCCAGATGTTTCTCTTTGATATTGACAAAATTTCCTATATATTGCACTTTATTCCCTTGCCATCAATGCAAGTCTCTTTTTCTCATAAAATGACCATTTTAACCCATCATGGCATAATGACTCGCTCCAATTTATTTCAAGTAGGACTAAAAGATTATTTTAGAATGGAAGTCAGATTTTCAAACTGTCAAGGATGAATACGCAATACGGACAAAATTTTGTGCATTAAAGCATTTGGATGAAGAGCATAAGGGCTAAGTTACAATATCGAGATAGTAAAACAACTACACATACATTTTATTCATCTGATTAAGATGTGCAAAGAGCTTCTAGAGGTGTGTTGAGACTAACAAACTTGAATGCTACTAATAACAAGAACAGTGCTATGGCGATGGCAACGTTGAATTCAAACAACACAAAGGTCAGATTTTGACTTTTCATGCTGATGGAGCACTGCAAACCATCTATGGAGAAGTAAAACTTAGTCAATGCAGACCAATATCTACCCTATTCTACAAGGCAATGGAAAAAGATCCTGTAGAGAGAAATACGAATTGAGTTGGAATTTTCACATACTGTGGGTCAAGCTGAGGTAGAGATAGAAAGTGGAGTTCTTCTTGCTCCTCTTTATAAAACACTTGATCGGAAGTTCCCGCGGACCCGGCTGTTATTGACATCAAATCAACTAGATATTAGTCAAGAAAAGAAATTCCCAATAAATATAATAAAAAGGAAAGCTAATCTAAATAGTTCAATCAATAAGTGCCTGTTTGATTTCGCTTCTGCTTCTGCTTTTACCAAATGTCATTTTTAGCCGTGTTTAGTAGTGTTTGACAAATATGAAAGTTTGATCATGATGCTTCTGCTACTGCAGGAATCAGATATTAGATTCTAAAGTCCAAAAGTAGAACCTCCAATTTGGTGCTTCTACTTCCATAGAGAAAATATGTTTAAGGAATTTTAGCGTAGTACTTCTCTCAAAAGCACTACTCACGCAATCCATCGTCCAGCAACACTATACCGCCAAAATGAATAAGGAATCGGAAGAAGGAACGAGAAAACCTTCATAAGAAAATCGCAGGAACAATCAAATAGAACTATGATTTTGCGATGGAATCCATGTCAATCAACTTAAAAAAGGGGTAAATCGATAAGAGGAGGGGGACCACAGAAAGAAACCCTAGCTCCACCTGCTTGAGGGAAGAAGGGAACGTGATCTTTCCGGTGATCCGCGGCGGCGCCACCGCGGCCGTGGCGACCTCGCGCCACCTCCGGCACACGCAGGCGCACGCCACCACGCTCTTCCGCAGCGGCCACCGCTCCTCGCTCGCCTCCACCCTCCTTATGATCTCCCGCAGTAGCTCCGGGAGCATCCTCGCCCACCGCCCCTCCTCCGCCGCCGCACCCTCGTCGTCTCCGGCGACGGCGAGGCCCCGTCCATGCTCCGAGATCTCCGAGGAGGAGGAGGAGGAGGAGGAGGAGGAGGGGGAGATCGCGCCGCGGCGAGAGGAGAAGCTCTTCGCGAAGTAAAAAGCGCTTCGCCGCGACATTGCCGTGGCTCGAAGCAGCTCGATTCGGTCGAGAGGCGGCGCCTAAAGTGGAAGGGGGAGTGAAACGGAGGGCAACGCTGGGAAACAGGGACAAGCAGAAGGGAACGCGCCAACTTTTTGGGCCTTTGAGGCTCAGCGGCCCATGATGCCTTTTTAAATACACAAGAAAATGTTGGTTTTCGAAGCTTTTCATTTCCTGGTCACTTAATATAACTAGTAATTCAACTCCGTCCATTGGACGTGTGGGGGACCTATTTTTAGGTATATAAAGTAGCATTATTTTTTAAAAAAGTATTTATATCTTTCCTTGTACTATTATATAATGTTATGTTATAAGAGCAATATTAATTGACGCCTAATTAGAGCGCTTCCAAAAGCATGTGGATGGTATTTACCGTCAATTTTTTTTTTTTTTTTTTGAGAACAAGGTAGCAAGCTATCTGCTTCATTCATTAAGCGAAATGAACTAAGCGTACAAGTTGGAGACAGCTAGGGTCTCCTAAAAGGTCCGAATGGATACAAGAAAGACCGACAAACAGGTACAAGAAAGACCGACAAAAAAAAAAACCGACCAAAAAAAAGTAAAGAACACTGCACCTACCGTTATGTGAGAGTAAGACTAGACAACGGGGTAACTTTAAACACCTCACGAAGGGAGGGGATAATCCTGAAGGGTCAAGGAATCTCGGTCCAGTCTCTATTCAAGGAGTTGACTCGTTCAAGCGCCCTGGTAGCGTTGGGACTCACCTCCCGAAAGATAATGTTGTTTCGCTCTGTCCTGACCACCCACCAGATTGCACAAACGGGTTAGATTTTTCTCTACGCAGCCGGCATTCGCGGATGTCCCTATCTTGACCAAAAGCGAGCGGAATCCCTGTTTCGATCGCTTATTATTGCAGTCCGTATTGAATTTAAAAGGTATCTTTTGACGAAAACCAATCCGAAATAGTGTGATCACATGTTTAGCTATTAGCGCAAAAGTTACACATTTTATGTTCGACATTTGCTGGCTTGTCGAGATTAATCTGTCCGCGGTCAAGCAATTTTTACGAAGGAGGTCAAATGATATTCTGATTTTGTCGGAATTTGGAGCTCCAGAGAGTGGACGTACATAGAGTCTCTCTAACTGATCACGGTGATGAATGTAATAGGGATTTAACCAGTAAACTTTCGATTCGCCGAAGTCACATTCCATTTGATTGTGTCTGGTGTGTCGATGGACAATATCGACGGAAGTAGGTTTTTGAACAAACATTCATTGGTGGCGATTGTCCTAGGCGTAATTTATATCTAGGTTTGGTTATCAAATCGCCATCTCACCTTTTTATTCCGCCATTGTTGAACTTGTGAGTCCTTATTGACAATATTGGAATGTGAGTTCAGGAATGAAGTACTCAGTGGGCTTTTCTTCAATCCGAAATATCTGGACCGTTTGAGGTTTTTACTCTGTCACCGGCACATTACGAAACGCCACATTTGAATACCTCTCGACATCTCATCACACTTCTCCACCACTGGGAGTATGGTCTGAAGGCTCTTCCCTCGTGTAACGGCCGTCTTCTAGTATAGTATAACGATTTAATCAACCTCCCCCAAAGCAGCTGCGGCTCTTTGAAGAAACGCCACCACCATTTGGTTAATAGAGCCGTATTCATTGCTTCCATCTCCTTGATCCCCAATCCCCCTTCCTTTTTGCTTTTACATATCGATTTCCATCCGACTAGACATGAACCCCCTGAAATTTTGGGCCATCCTTTCCAGAAGAAGGATCTTCTCAAGGCTTCTATACGGTTCAGAACCCATTGCGGCGCCTTGAATATCGCAAAGTAGAATAACGGTATATTCGACAGCACCGAGTTTACCTTAAATATGAAAGGTTTAGTAAAGAAAGATAGAATAGTATTTAATCTAAAAACTAAAAAGTTAGTCGTGTACACTATCTATGTACTGTTGAAAAGTTGAACTCGTGATAAAAGTATCATTAACTAACCACTAGGCTAATAGTTGTTATCTTAATTGCTAATCTAGGGCTCAAATGCTTGATTCTTGGGAGCAGAAATTACTATTATTGTGATTTTTTATACTTTTGACTAAATCTATTAGACAATATCTTTGAATGGTCAATATTATAATTTCTAATATATGATTATTGTTTTTAAAACTGAAATTTTAATCACAACTTTTTCTATTGTGCTGAAAAAATTTCTAAATTTTCCGTCATTTTTACTGAAGTGGAGCCGGTTGATTGAATGTTTTTTTACGTGCAACATAAACCTTTTGATCAATTCGTATGCCGCAGTCCTAAAAAATATATTTTATAATAATAGTTAACTTACATATAATAATTTTTCTAAACAAACACTTTTATTTTATCTTGTAAGAAAACGCAAGAATAGTTTTTTTTAACTATATTACTATATGAGAATAATTTTGTTTTATTTTTCAGAGGAAAATATGCATTTGGATACTCAAAAATAATAAAAAAAAAAAGCTTCTCGAGAATAATAATAATAATATATAATAATATTTATAAAACATAAAAGGGAATTGTTGCGCGGGAGAGAAAAGTTAGGAGGATCAAGAACGCCTTTAATTAGTGGCTCGGCGGTGTAATTAAATAAAACACTGATTAGTTGTGGATTTAATTTAAATTAATTTAATCTAATAATAAATAAGGGAGAGGGAATGATGGTGTCCACGGTCTCCTCGCGGCGTTGACCGTACGATGGAGTTGAAAAGTAGTTGGGGGCGCTCTGATTTAGCCGTTAATTTTGTAACGTTTGTTTTGTAATCGATTTTAAGGACTCAATTTCTCGCGCGTGGACTTTTGAGTTTAATCGTGGGGCCCTTATTTTGAAAGAAGCTTCACTTTTTTTTGTTATTTAAATCATTAATTATCTTATTATTCTTGCCCCAAAACTTTATAAGAATTTGTAAAATTACTAGTAAAATTTTACAAACACTAGTTGACAAACAGTTTTAAAAAAGCTTTTATTTAAATTTAGATATATTATATAACTTGTGATTTGTATAGTTGTTCAATTATAGAACTAACGGGATATGTCAAACTATTTCGTCAAAATTTTGTCTGAAATTTAGTTTTTCGATTGAATTTATATAACTGTGGATGAATTTTCACCAAAATTTTGACGGAGTTTTAAATGCAAGTTATTAATTTGATGTGTATTAATGGTAGATGGATATAAGAAAGTGGGATCACCCTGTGCTGTAGAGATGCGATATGTGTCGCTAGAATAAAAACGGTGTATAACGATATTTTTAAATATCGGTATAGGTCAAAAAAAATATCGCTGGCTAAATTAACGATATTTTTTAAAAGTGTTGTTATATGTGGGGTCGTTATATGTGGGGCCGCCTTAATGTTTGACACTCACTCCTCTAGCGACCTGCAGCGGAGGGACACGTGGCGATCGTAGCCCTCTACAGTTCCTGCGAGATCCTCGATCGCTGCCAAACTCCAACCACCGGAACCTTGCCTTGTCAACTACGGCGGCAGAGGAGGAGAAGGGGAGATGGTGATAAATTTTTTTTTTTTCTTTTCTATTTGTAATCGGTCGAGTGAACTGGATGAGATTAGTTGAGTAGAGAAATTTTTTATTTTTGGTTGGATTGGACTTTATATTTAGTTCTTAATATATTTTTTAAAAAAGATTTTGATATAAATAAAACACTTACATAAAAATGTATTCAAAATGTGTCTCCATAATCTAATTCTGTTGTACTATGTCAACAATTAATATTACTTTTTAATGAAATTCGGATGATATGGTTTACACCTTATTTTAAAATTTGGACAAAATTTTGTCCGCTATTAAAGAATCAGAGAAAAGTAAACTTCAAGGACCAATTTTGAAATGGCCAATGGCTAAGTTACTTTGTATAAGTAAACGACAAAAAGAAAAAAAAAAAAAAAAGGATAAAAAAGACATGAGTCTAAGTGCACCAATTTGGTGTTTAGGTATAATTGGTGTGCTTGTTGGGAACCCTAATCTGGTAATTCGTACAATAAATTTGTGACATAGGTGTCTTTTTTAATATCTTATCGTTTGGCACCTATTTTAATACTCCATTATTTGTGACAACGAAATCTAAATTGTACATTCTAAAGAGTCTTTGTTTACTCTCTGGGTGTTCACATTGCCATCGATAAAGTAGCGAGTTTTGTTCTTCTCGATTGATATAGGATGTATAATTTTTTTTTTTTTATTTTTTTTTACGAAAGCGATTTGATTATATATAAGAACAATAAAAAAAAGTAAAAATTTTAAAAAAAAATAAAAAAAAAATCCAATGATGTGATGCCAAAATGAGTGCACATGGGCGTGTCTGGTCATAATTAATGATGTATAACAATAATAATAAAGATTCATAATATGAGATGATAACAATGGATCAAAATCGCATGTACCAAGCTAGTGGTGTTTTAGTGAGAGCTTATTTTATTATATTTAGGTATGCTAAAAGTGGTGCATTGCACTTAGAACTCTCCCATCTTAGACGAAAGGAGCATTTCCATGTACGTAGTCTCATATGCAGTTTCGTACTATTGGGCCTATTAGCATTATCGGAAACACGCATGTCTTTTGGTTCGCAAGCTAAGGACGTGTTTGTTTACGAACCACGGCCCTCGATAGCCCCAGCTCCTTATCCTCAACTTCGCAAACGATTTGAGCGATGTCGCGAGTACCTGAAACAACATTAGATGTAGATCCTATATAATTTCTGGAGTACTACCTTTCAACACCAACTGCTGTAAGGTACATGCATTGGCTGGTTCGCCTCTTGAGTCCATCCAAAACAAACCACCCCCTCTAGTTTGGGGATTCAGATTGTGTTTTGCTCGTTAATATATACACCATGTCGAGTTTGCTTTATACAAAATGAAACTGATTTGCTCCTCCATACCCATACATAAGAGTTTCTTTAAATAAAGACGTTTTATCACTGATTTTGTGTATTTGATAATTAAACAGGTATTTGTTAAAAATGTTAGTCTCGTATAATTGTTGTGTATATAAATGTGAGTGTGTATCTCTCTATCCTAGAGAAAAATGATTATTTTCTATGATATTAGTACTTGTTTCACACCCGCCTCAACATATCTTTGATTCGAGTTTGTTTCAGCTAATTTCATCCAATTTTTAACTAATTTCATCGGATTGTCCAAATTGATTTTATTTGATTCTTTTAATTTGGTTACGTTCAATTCTCATCGGGCTTAGTGTTGGATCATTCAAATCAATTTTATCTAATTCTTACACAACCACAAACAGGGTACATGCTACATGCTAGAGGGCCTACCGCGTGCCCATGGAGCGTGTTAAAAATATCAGTACTGCATTCGACTTAGGGATGTAAAACGGGTCGGGCGGCCCATGGACCGCTTGGCCCAGCACGGCCTCAAGCCAGGCTGCAGCACGGCATGAGTGCTGTAGCACCCGTGACGGCCCGGCTCAGCCTGAGTTTCAGAGCCATGCGGGGCCTCTACCTTTGGGCTCTCCGGCCCGGTACGGCCCGGTAGGCCGTGCCAGGATGAGGAGAGGCCTATGGCTCGGAACGGTCCGCTTGGGCCTCGCCAACACGGCCCGAGCCCCAAAGCCCAAGACAACTGCCTTGGGCCGCGCCAACACGATCCGAACCCCGAGGCCCAGCACTTGTCTTGGGCCTTGGGGTTTGAGCTCGTGGCTCTTCAGGAGCTCTGGTCCAATGAACCAAATAGTTTTGGTCCATTGAACCAAAAACAATTTCAATTCTTTTTTTCACAAAAATAATTTTTTATAAAAAATTAAATATTTGTTATATTATAATTATTTTTATAAATTTTAAATCTGTAATCAAAATATCAATTTAAATATAAATAATTTATTATTTATATTTTAAATTTTACATATTTTTTTAAAAAATAAAAATAAATAAAATTTTTTAAGGGGCCGGCCAGAAGCACGTCCCCTGGGCCTTCCGGGCCTGAGGGCCGTGTCGGCAGGAGGCTTGGTAGCTGCAGCCCGATATGGCCCGGTCCAGATTTGGACAATCGTTTTTTGGTCCATTGTACCGCACCGAGTTTTCATAGAACAAAATTTTAGCGAGAACAGCGTCCGGTCCAATACAAAACTGTGTCATCTGTCATTTATCACGAGCATGAATTTAAAAACTGTGTGAGCGATTTATGAAATAGTCTTATATTAAAAACCATTGCAATCAACCTCCAGCAGGCCTTCCTTCTTGATGGTTCCTAGGCAATCTCTAGCAGGCATAATGGGGGGAGCGGGGATTGGGTTAGTTAAGAATGATTCTAGTACTAGTCTAGATTTTTGCACCTCTCCAAGTTCGCATAATACAAAGATTTGACAGAAATGATCTTCAATGCGAGATTGTTTTATCTGTCGTTCAGCACGTGAATAAAGTGAATCTTAAAATTGACTTATGGAATAGTCTTATAATAACAACTTTATTTTTTTTTTCTTTTCCTTCCCTAGATGGGAAGATGGTCCCTCGGCAATCTCCAGCAGGTATGTTGGTAGAGGCCATAAATCGCCCCCAGAATCACATCCTACCCATCTCAATAAGAGCGCACAATTGACTTGCTATTTCTATTCCACACAACTATAGAATGGAGCCCTTATTTTGATCAATCAAATATGGCTCTTGAGTGCTACTACTAGTTACCTATTTCAATCACAGTGGTCCATTTTGTTCCTTAAATGGAATGAGAGACAAAAGTTCCTTGCTCCCAAATAGCAAAAGCCCAGGTCGACAAATTGAAAGGGCCTATCAAGGCATTGACTTATTAGGGTTTTGGTCATTTTCAGAGTCTCCTCCCCCACGTGGGGGAGACTAAGAACTATGAAATATAATGTTAGCACATAAAGAACAACACTTGTTTTCGAATCCCTCGAGAAGTAGTGAGTATTGTACATATAGCAAAGAGAATCCAAGAACACCCCAGTGCCATATTTAAACCATTTTTAAAGGACATTCCTTAGCTCCGCTTCGCAAACTCTGAAAGCCAACTCTCCCTGTTGATCTCCGGTAGGCGGTCGGAATAATCAAATGCTCTCTCTCAAGAGGTGAGTTGAAAAGAAATATATATATATATATATATATATATATATATATATATATATATATATATATATCCCTACCTTATTTGAATAGAATGATTCAAAAAAGAACGTAGCAATTATCTATCAAAATCTTGTTCATTGCTTTCCTTCGCAGCAGAGGCAAAAACTTTGAATTAAAGCCTTTAGTTTTGAAGTCTAAAGGAGCTAAACTTCTCGAAATAGAAAAGCTATTTCAAAAGTAAGGCCAAATAGACACCAAACCAGATGTCCATATAAAGATTTGATCATCTGACGAGAGAGAACATTGTCGTCTCAGAATGGCAGAAATCCACATTTGGACGAAGTAAAACAAACAGGGACCAACCATGGCCTAGAAAAAGTGCTGTAATTTTTTTTTTCAAAACTATCACCTTCTAAACATCCATGCTTTTACAAGAATAATTAGTTGAATATTCTCTCAATCAAAAGATTCGAAGAAGAGATCCCTCTTTCACCTTAGATAGCCCCTCCACTAATAATGGTAACTAAAATAACGTCCGCAACCTATATATGGGAGGCACAAACGCGGGAAAGTTTAACCTCCATACGTTATCTTTAGCCAATCGAAACCCCCACAAACACACACACCTATTGGAGAGGAAAATTGAAACAATTTTGGCCTTGTAATTTATTTCAAGAAAGATTTAACAAATTAACCTTCTCTCTCTCTATCTCTCTTTGAGGATTCCAAACATCCTAGCCCCATAGGCTAGGTCTTTGGTTCTTCCCTCCTATTGCCAGCGCCAATGGCCGCGAGAAGGAGATACGTGGAGAGATGCCGCTCCCGACCCACCAAACTCCTTTTCTAATCCTACCATTTCCGCCGCAGGGCAGGGCGCGGACGAAGAGAGATGGAGAAGAAGGGCGCGATTCTTATGAACCGGTACGAGCTCGGGCGGCTTCTCGGGCAGGGCACGTTCGCGAAGGTGTATCATGCGCGGAACCTCACGTCGAGCCAGAGCGTGGCGGTTAAGATAATCGACAAGGAGAAGGTTCTCCGTGTCGGAATGATTGATCAGATCAAGCGTGAGATCTCCGTTATGCGGCTTGTGCGCCACCCGAACATCGTCCAGCTCTACGAGGTCATGGCCAGCAAGACGAAGATCTACTTTGTCATGGAGTATGTGCGGGGCGGCGAGCTATTCAATAAGGTCGCAAAGGGACGGCTCAAGGAGGACGCGGCGAGGAAGTACTTCCAGCAGCTGACTGGGGCCGTCGACTTCTGCCATAGTCGGGGGGTCTACCACCGTGATCTCAAGCCAGAGAACCTTCTTCTCGATGAGAATGGGAGCCTCAAGGTGTCGGATTTCGGGTTGAGCGCCTTTAAAGAGTCTCAGCGGCAAGACGGGCTTCTGCACACCACGTGTGGCACGCCGGCGTACGTAGCGCCGGAGATTATCAATAAGAAAGGCTACGACGGGGCCAAGGCCGATATATGGTCGTGCGGGGTGATACTCTTCGTTCTCCTCGCCGGGTTTCTGCCGTTCCACGACTCGAACTTGATGGAAATGTATAGGAAGATCAGCAAAGGAGAGTTCAGGTGCCCGCAGTGGTTCTCGACGGAGGTGCGAAGGCTTCTTGCCAAGCTACTCGACCCTAACCCTAGCACGCGGATCACCATCGAGAAGTTGGTCGAGAGCCCGTGGTTCAGGAAGGGGTTCAAGCCGGCAGAGATGCTTGCGCATCCCGCAGGCTCAACCAGCCTGAGAGATGTGCAAGCGGCATTCAAAGCAGATTTGGAAGAAGAGAAGGAGGACGGAAGGAAAGACGAAGTGAAGGACACGATGCGGCCGACTTGCTTGAACGCGTTCGATATCATATCGCTTTCTCCGGGGTTCGACCTATCAGGCTTGTTCGAGAGAGACAAAGGGCAGAAGCCGGAGGCACGGTTCATGAGCCAGAAGCCAGCCTCAGCCATCGTGTCGAAGCTGGAGGAGATTGCGGAGACGGAGCACCGGTTCAAAGTGAAGAAGAAGGACGGAATGGTGAAGCTGCAAGGGTGCAGGGAAGGGCGGAAGGGGCAGCTCGCTATCGACGCCGAGTTTTTCGAGGTCACGCCGTCGTTTTACGTGGTGGAGGTGAAGAAATCGGCGGGGGACACGCTGGAGTACCAGAAGTTCTGCAACCAGGACCTGAAGCCGTCGCTCAAGGATATCTGCTGGGCGTGGCAGGGCCCGGATCAGCAGCATCAGCGCCCGCCATTGCCGGAATCGCCACAGCTCCCGCCATTGCCGGAATCGCCCCGTACTTAGTCGTGAAGACCAAGTACTCCTAACCGAATATTACACTTCGTATCCGGCCTTTTTAACTTTTGTTTCTTAAAAAAGATTTTTTTTTTTCTTTTGATTTCTTGAGCAAGCCAAGAATCATACACTATAATAATTCCTTTTTCTCTCTTCATTAGTAGATGTGTACTAGGCAGAAGCCTAAGTTGTCGTATAGGTCTATCTCTCCATCTCACTGTGATGCAATTTTCTGATATATACGGTGCTATTAGGTTTTTGACCTTTGGACGAAGAAATATACGGTTAGAATTATGTGGGTCCTCTGGGATTGAGTAAGTTGTTGATTAAATAGTATAATTTAACGGGTGAAAATAGTAAAAGAGTTAAATCTTACGGTGAAAAACTCGGTAGCACGCTTAGTGCTACTAATAGTATCATAACCAGACTCATATATATTGTCGGTAGTACGGAGGCCTCCGTACTACCAAATTGTTTTCAATGATGCGGCTTTCAAATCGACGATTGGCTCTGTTAGACTTGATCTACACTATTAAAAGTATTTAAAAACTAAATTTCATAACTTTTCGACATCATTTGGCTAGTGATCAAAAAGTCTCAAAATTGACAATTTTAATGGTAGATGTGATGCGTTTGTAAATTTAACGATATAAAACAATTCAAATCTGATGAAATTTTTTTAAATTTTTTTTTTCACTATTTAGAGTAAAATCAAAATCTCTGATCTTAAATTCAAGTCTTTTATCATCATTTTTTATGAGATTTTTATTTTCCGCCGCTCATTTTTAGACTACTCGTTTGATAGATAAATAATACTAAAAAAATATGAAATTTAGTTTTCAAATACTTTCAATAATATAGATCAAGTCTAACGGGCTGATCGTCGATTTAGAAGCCGCATCATTGAAAACAACTTGGTAGTACGGAGGTCTCCGTGCTATCGATAGTATACCAGCCTAGCTCTCTCTCTCTCTTACTACCGATAGTATTCTAGCAAAACTCTCTCTCTCTCTCTCTCTCTATATATATATATATATAGAGAGAGAGAGAGAGAGAGTTTTGCTAGAATACTATCGGTAGTAAATGGCTCGGTTTACTATCGATTTGTTTTCGATGATAGAGCTTCCAAATTTATGATCGGCACCGTTAAACATGATCTAAACTATTTAAACTATCTGGAAATCAGATTTCACACATTTTTGATATTGTTCTCTTGTCCATCAAGTGAACAGAAAAATGAATGGCTGGAAATGAATAACCTTCAAAAAGTGATGATACAATTTTTATATTTGAAATCTAGAGTCTAGATCTTATTTTAAATAGTTTAAAAAAAATTTTAACAAAAATTTAGTTGATTTGAACTCTTCTATACCATTAAACGAGCAAACGCACCACATCGGCCATTAAAATTATAAATTTGGTGACCCTTTGATCGTTCAGTTAGCGATGCCAAAAAATCATGATATTTGATTTCTAGATAATTTAAATGGTCTAGATCATGTTAAACGGTGCCGATCGTCGATTTGGAAGCTCTATTATAAAAAACAAATCGGTAGTAAACCGAGCAGTTTACTACCGATAGTAGCCCATCCAAACTCTATATGAGTTTTGCTAGAATACTATCGGTAGTAAATGGCTCGGTTTACTATCGATTTGTTTTCGATGATAGAGCTTCCAAATTTATGATCGGCACCGTTAAACATGATCTAAACTATTTAAACTATCTGGAAATCAGATTTCACACATTTTTGATATTGTTCTCTTGTCCATCAAGTGAACAGAAAAATGAATGGCTGGAAATGAATA